>NC_035444.2:15889730-16189730 GCF_002127325.2 Helianthus annuus | reverse complement strand
CGAAAGGTTTTATCAGACCTAGTTCATCTCCCTGGGGAGCTCCTGTCCTATTTGTAAAGAAGAAGGACGGATCGATGCGGTTGTGCATCGACTATAGAGAGCTGAATAAAGTTACCATAAAGAACAGATATCCTTTACCAAGGATCGATGATCTGTTCGACCAGCTGCAAGGAGCAAGCTACTTCTCCAAGATCGACTTAAGGTCGGGTTATCATCAACTAAGGGTCAGAGATGAAGATGTACACAAGACTGCATTTAGGACTCGCTATGGTCATTACGAGTTCCTAGTGATGCCTTTTGGGCTCACAAATGCACCGGCTGCGTTCATGGATCTCATGAATCGCGTTTGCAAGCCATACTTGGACAAATTCGTCATAGTCTTCATCGACGATATCCTTATATATTCCAAGAATCAAGCTGACCACGAGAAGCACCTCCGTTGCATTCTCGAATTACTACAACGTGAGAAACTCTACGCCAAATTCTCGAAATGTGAATTCTGGCTACGAGAAGTTCAGTTTTTAGGACACGTTGTGAGTGAGCGTGGTATCCAAGTGGATCCCGCTAAGGTAGAGGCAGTCATGAACTGGCAAGAGCCAAAGACGCCTACCGAAATCCGTAGTTTCCTGGGTTTAGCAGGATACTACCGAAGATTTATTGAAAATTTTTCAAGGATTGCTGCGCCCTTGACTTCCTTGACCAAGAAGAAAGAAAAGTACATTTGGGGCCCGAAGCAGCAAGAGTCCTTTGAAATACTGAAGCAGAAGCTAAGCAACGCACCTGTGTTGACATTACCGGAAGGTACAGATGAATTCGTAGTTTACTGCGATGCATCACATACAGGCATGGGGTGTGTGCTTATGCAGAAGGGCAAGGTGATTGCCTATGCTTCAAGGCAATTAAAGGTGCATGAAAAGAATTACACCACCCATGACTTGGAGTTGGGTGCCGTTGTATTTGCACTTAAGTTGTGGAGGCACTACCTTTATGGTATTAAATTTGTGGTTTATTCTGATCACAAAAGCCTCCAGCACCTGTTCAACCAGAAGGAGTTGAACATGAGACAACGCCGTTGGATGGAAACCCTGAATGATTATGACTGCGAAATCAGGTACCATCCCGGCAAGGCGAATGTAGTCGCCGATGCATTGAGCAGGAAAGAAAGGGAAAAACCCATTCGAATCAATGCTAAGAGCATTGAAGTTAAAAATAATTTGATTGAAAGGATTTTGGCTGCACAGCGAGAGGCTGTGTTGGAAGCTAATTATCCTAATGAAAAGCTGGGAGTAACTGCGGAGCAGTTGACTCTTAGCAAGGATGGAATTCTTAGGCTGAATGGACGTATATGGGTTCCGATTTATGGGGGACTACGAGATGTTGTTCTCCAGGAAGCCCATAGCTCCAAATACTCAGTCCATCCTGGTGCTGATAAAATGTACCAAGACTTAAAGGCAAATTATTGGTGGATAGGCTTGAAAAAGTCTGTAGCCGCCCATGTAGCAAAGTGCTTGACTTGTGCTCAAGTCAAGGCTGAGCACCAAAAGCCGTTTGGCTTGCTACAACAGCCTGAACTTCCCGAGTGGAAGTGGGAATGCGTAACTATGGACTTCATAACCAAGTTACCCAAGACCAGGAAAGGAAACGATACAATATGGGTCATAGTTGATAGGCTGACTAAATCAGCTCATTTTCTACCCATCAAGGAGACGTATAGCTCCGATATGCTAGCCCAACTATATGTTGATAAGATTGTAGCCTTACACGGCATACCTGTGTCTATTATTTCCGACAGGGATACTAGATACACATCTCACTTCTGGAAGAGTTTCCAGCAATCTTTGGGCACGCGTTTGAACTTTAGTACGGCTTACCATCCACAGACGGACGGTCAAAGTGAGCGTACTATCCAAACGCTAGAAGACATGCTTCGTGCATGTGCGATCGATTTAGGTGGTAACTGGGATAAAAACCTACCCCTGATCGAATTCTCCTACAATAATAGCTACCACACCAGCATAAAGGCTGCGCCTTTTGAGGCATTATATGGTAGGAAATGCAGATCGCCTGTTTGTTGGGCGAAAGTAGGAGAGGTCCAATTATCGGGACCAGAGATTGTTTTCCAGACAACGGACAAGATTGTCCAGATCCGGGAACGTCTCAAGGCTGCCCGCGATAGGCAGAAGAGCTACGCTGATCCAAAGCGTAAGGATTTTCACTTCGAAGTGGGTGAAAAAGTATTACTTAAGGTGTCACCCTGGAAGGGGGTGATGCGTTTCGGCAAGAAGGGCAAATTGAGTCCGAGATACATAGGGCCTTTTGAGGTCATTGAACGAGTCGGATCAGTTGCCTATAAACTGAACTTGCCTGAAGAGCTCAATGGAATTCACAATGTGTTCCACATCTGCAATCTCAAAAAGTGCTTCGCCGACGAGTCGTTGGTGATTCCACACACAGATGTGCATATAGATGAGAGCTTAAAATTTATAGAAAAACCTTTGTCGATTGAAGATCGACAGGTGAAGAAGCTTCGCAGAAAACACGTACCAATTGTAAAAGTCAAATGGGATGCTCGTAGAGGTCCTGAATATACGTGGGAAGTCGAAGCTACAATGAAAGAAAAATACCCCTATTTATTTGAGTAAATCTCGGGTCGAGATTTATTTTAAGGGGGTGAGGATGTAACACCTCGAAATTTTGTGTCCAATGATGTGTTAACACGTGTCATTTGTTTACACGTGGCATCTATAATAAATAAAGGACTAATTTTGACAAACCTTGAAAGTATATAAATTCGAGGGTTATAAATGTCAACAAGGGTAAATATACTGTATAGTATCCCTAAATAATGCTTAAACCTTCAAACGAATAAATTATAGATCGTACAAAAATAAAACGCGGAAGAAAGTGAGAGATTACAAACTACAGGGGTTAACTGTGTCAACATGTTTAATAATACCTCTGAGTGACCCTTTAACGTTCCAAAGACTTTGTAACGGTATTAAACCCTCACTAAAATAATATATATGAATTCCGCGAAGTTTCGATATGAAACGAGAAAGTTACGATCGAATTCGTAGAAGAAGGGTTAAAAGCGTCAACAGTGAAAGTTAAGGCTTTCCAATATAATTAATAAATAACCGGGGACTTAATAACGCGGGTAAATAACACGAGGCCCCTATCGGTAAATAACCGAGGGCCAAACCGCAAAGTTACCCCTTCAAATCCGAAAGGTCAGGCAAATCATTACGAAAGATTTCGTTATTAATGGCCCGATTCTGTAATCATTATAAAAGATTTGAAAAATTCAGAAAATATAACCTTAGGCGACCCGCGTAAGGTTTAAACATAAGTTGAGGCGGGCCGCGAGCCTCCTCTATTACGCGTCTGATTTTCTGATCCCAGGCGACCCGCGTAAGAGTTGCATGGAATGTCCATGCGGGTCGCGTACGACGCCCAGATGCAGAAAGTTGTAGTTTCTTGACTTTTGGAGCTTGTGAACGATCATGCACATAATTATGGGGCATGGGCACCCTATGCTCAACCCATACACTTAGGGGACATCTACCCATCAGCTCTGGACTGATTGTAGTGCTTGTAATGATCATAAGTTGCTTCCTTTGGCTATAAATAGCCACACCTTGTGCATAACAAATCACACAACACAAAACACTTACAACTGATCATTTCAAGAGCTCCCTAGCATTCTCTTCTGTTCTCCAATCAAGAGTTAGCTTCTGTAAGTCGTTCATAACCAATTTGGCCTTGCATTTCCATAGTTATAGCTCATAAACGCAACCGTCGTAACTAACGGTTGTCATTACAATAACTCGCAAATGATTCAGTCTTATGACGAATCAAAAATGGTTATGAGTTGGTATTTATGTGGGTATTAAACCTCTAAAATGGTTCCCCCTGATCACCACTCTAACTATGTCAATTATCGAGTCAAACGTGCGGTTAAAAAGTCAACAGAAAGCTATTTTAGCAATTTAAGCATAATCTGTGATATATATGTTATGGAACCTGTTTTGACAATCATAAAACATGATAATAAGTATATAAACATGTTTGCGCTCGTTTGAATCGATCATTTACTATATAGAACCGGTTCGGAGCCGAAAGTCGCAAAAGTTTGACTTTTGCTTTGACTTCAGTTCTGACCCGTTTTAGTGAGGTATAAATATACCTTAGGACTCTCTTAGGACCAGGTCACATGTTGGTATAAGCCTCTGTGATCGGTTCATGAGTTATCCGAGTCTTTAGCGCATTTCCGTCATTCGCCTAAAAGTTGACCGTAACGGCCTTTTAAAATTTAAACGAGTATTTCGGACACGTGAACGGACCAAAACCTTGCTTGTTAAATTATAAGCATGTCCTTAAAGTTTCACGTCAATCCGAGGTCTAGAATGAGAGTTATGCTAAAAGGCGCACTTTTAAGAAAGTTTTGTAATTAACGGCGCAATTAGCATAACGCCCATCTAACCCAAGTTTTCGTCACCAAAACTTTTACCCACTGTGGTAAAATAATATTTTGGGAATTTTAAAGATTTTTAATAATTTTTACCTTGCTCATAACCTGCGGTTATGGCTACGGTTCGGTAAATATCGAATATGCCCTTTTTGGCCAAAACGGGAGTTCTACAAGGTCTTTTGACCCGATTCCAGTTGCTACTGGTTTTAAATAATAAATAAAGTATTTTAAGCTTTATAAGCTGTTCGGGAAACTCAGATTTCCTGTAGAACTCGAAAATCCCTTTTAAAGTCTTTAAATGACCGAAAAGCCCCTACGGGGCATAATATAAACTTAAACTCGTTACGGGCATTACGGAAGGTATCCTACTGATACCAAAATACCTTTAAGGCATATTGACTTAGGAAATAAGCGTACGACTCTTATGGTTAACCGTTTCGCCTATTTGCGCACACGGTACGGCCCACGGAACTAGTTTTCGTGCAATAGCCGATATGGGTCAAAGTATACTATTTGAACCCCAAAATCCAGAGTATGAACTATAAACCCATATAAAACAAGTCTCTGAACTTGTTGGGTCCAAATCATACTCCATTCACGGTTTTCGCCCTTTCGTGCGAATTAACCATATCTAAATATCGGAATCAACCGGTTTAAGCTACGGCTAATACAAGGACCGTTAGGATTCTAAGAGGTTAATTAAAACCTTCGTTCCAGATTAGGAGCCCCAGTAAAAGCTATCGGTGACTTGATCTAAATTAAGGATTAATACTTGCAAAGGTAAATACTTTTGACTTATTTCCCCTATATGGGCTTGGGTTACGGTATATTAATACCGCTTGATTGAGCATTATATACTTCCATCGCTTAGGTGGTTAATTGATTAAATATGATTGGCTCATTTAAACAGTTTTGTTGCTTATAAGCCTTTGGGGGGTTTAATGACCGTTGTCCCGGATATCCTCGGCATCATTTTACGAAATGGCCACGACCATCGACATCCCGGTGTAGGCGTACACCCGGTATAAAGTGTCGACATTAAAACTAAAAGACGTAGCCGTTGGTTTCTGTACTACGGTTTTACGCGAACGTGGTGTGTCTATAAATCTTTAACCCGGCACGACCCGGGCTACTGAACGCATAAAAGAACATGTAAAACGTTCACAAGATCATTATGAATTTTCCCAAGTTATAAAAGAGTTTGTGCCTCGTGCATTCAAATCAATTTTAATAAACATTTTCAAATGTGTCAGTTGAATGTATTTACCAGTGTAAACTGACGTATTTTCCCCAAAAAGATTAAGTGCAGGTACCTAAACGTAATTGGCTGGTATTAGCTCCCTAGCGTCGGGATAAGCCTTGCAAGCTTGATTGCAGTATCTAATGGAACAATACTTTATCTTTATTTTCGATCCACTGTGGATATTCAACTCTGTAATACATTGATATTATGATCAGAGGTTGAAATTTATATATTTAAATTATGCTTCCGCTGTGCATTTATATAATTGTGTGGTTTGACTATATTGTTGCCAACATCGTCACGGTAATCCCCCACCGGGCCCACCGGTGAGACACGTGGAAATCGGGGTGTGACAGGTGCAGTTCTTAAAGATTGGAACCCTTATCAAATGCCGGTTGGAGTATTGGAAGATCAGCGAAAGATCGGTCAATTGAGGAAATTGCACAACACCCAACATGGATACACGTACTTTAAGGGGGAAATATTATACAAGGAGCACCAAGATACTACTTACCTGGATCATCGGTCAAGGGGGAATTTGTTACCACAGAGAAGATAAATACTTGACTGAAGATCGATTGCAGTTGCATTTTCAGCATTCGACAGCAACGGACAAGGGGGAATTTGTTGATGCAGATTTTGTGTCCGATGCTTGTCGAATAGATTAGTTATTATTTTACGCTGAATTTGTAATAGTTAGTGACACGTTCAAACGAATGTGTATTGACCCGCTCGTTTGAAGTGCTCAAACGAGAGGGTTGTATGTTTGACCGTGTCAGTTTTGCTAGACAAGTGGGTGTGGGTATAAATACCAACCCTTTGTCATTTGCAAAACTTAGAGAGAGTTAGAGAAAGGGTGAGCTCATTTGAGAGTTCCATGTGAGTTCTATTGTGTAGGGGAGAGATCACCACTTGGTCTCTCATCGGATGTATACTCCTTTGGTATTAGTTCGGTTATCATGTAATCGGGCCGATTTGTAATGTTTTACTACCAATTAATACAAAGAAGTGTTTGTTTATCCATCTCTAATCTCTCCCGTCTTGAACTAATCTCACACTAATCCGGTTTCGGTCTCGAAACACGGTCTTACAAATTCCAAGTATGTCATTGCGACGTGCCTATCTTTATCTGCTACTTAATATAAACTTTTTCTAAAACTGAATTGGGAGTAGTATTGTACAATCAATCTAAGCAAAAACCTAAATGTTATCAAAACTACATCATTTTTTTTGTGAAAAATAACGTCATTTACCCTTTTCGTTTATGTTGTTGTGACGTGTCTATTTTTTGTTTACATCTCGATATAAACTTTTTCCCAAACTGAGTTATTAGTAGTAATGTACAAGTAACCGAAGCACAAACATACATGTTATTATAGCTACACAAAAACTATATAAAGTGATACCATAAACCATCTTTCGTTATTCTAATAATATAATTTAATAAAAGTTTCTTTTTTGAAAATTGAATGGGTCAAACATAATCGATTTTTTTACTTATACCGTGGAAAATTGAACTGATACAGTTAGAACAACTTTGGTTCCGAAACCAGCATTCGTTTTTATGGTTTCCGGTATAAATTATAAATTACGTTTAAACTTGAGTTGTATCTGTAACTGAGTAGGTATCAATACTAGCATTCCTTTTTCTCTTTTTTGGTTGCTATACTAAGGTGGTGTTTGTTTTTCTAAAAAATATTTGCGCAGGCTTTTCTGTGTGCGTCGCGCAGACCACACGCAGACACTGCCATCTGCAAACTGTTTGTTTTTCCGAAGATGTTTCATTAAAAACGTTTGTGCGAGCTTGTCACAACCCCCATCCCAAATTCCCGGGAGCGGGCGGCCGTGAGCCAGTTCAGGTGGTATCTCGTTATTATCAATTTAGCAGCGGGAGTGTCGCTTGGAAGCTTCCCCGAGCTTCCTCTCCCTTGAGCCATTTCCTCCGCGAGTTGGCCTACTTGTTTTGCTAATGCCTCATGTGTTTTGTCTCGAATCTCAATCCTTCTTGGATTCTTGCATCACCGAAAGCATCGCATCCATCTTTGCATTCAAATCATTACCACCCCCTTGGTTGTTTGACCCACTTCCGTTACCGCCTTGGTTGTTGTAATTGCTTTGATACCCCCCTTGATAATTGTTATCTCGACCTTGGTATCCTTGATTGTAATTGCGTTGGTAACCTCCTTGGTTACCACCTTGGCGATTTTGATATGATGACCCGCTTTGATTACCCGGTTGAAAGTTCGGGTTCATTTGACTCGCGACATTCCCATATCAGAAATTGGGATGGTTTCTCAATCCGGGATGATAGGTGTTCGAATTCATGTCATTATTTTTTCTATCCCCGGACACTTGATTCACTTCCTCGGTGTACTCACCCGGCCCCGTTGGACATTGATCGGTCCTATGGCCAATATCTCCACAATCCTCACATACCGTGAATTGGACCGCATTTACCTCTTTCTTTTTCATATGCGCTATTTCCCGTTCTAAAGTGGAAATCCGATCCTTAGAATCAAGGTCGGGTAGTGATCGGGAAACAGGATGTTCCTTGGCTCGGTCGGCCGATTCCTTTTCCTTTGACCGTTTGCTGATCCGCTCAAGAAATTCCCAATCGTCATCTTCATGATTGCTCAAAAGAGTCCCGTTGCTCGTTGACTCGAGACGATTCCATGTCGCGTCATCCAAACCACGTACAAAGCACTTCACCAATTCCCACTTTTCTATTTGGTGATGTGGGCATCTCCTCATCAATTCTTTAAATCGAGGGAACGCTTCATGCAACGGTTCACTCGATAGTTGCCGAAATGACCTTATTTCATCCCTAGCGTCGTCGGTCTTCGCCATCGAATAGTATTCGTCTAAAAAGGCTTGTTGCATTTCACCCCATGTCCGGATACTATTTGCCGGAAGTGTGAGAAACCATTGCTTTGCCTTGTCTTTCAACGAAAATTGAAACAAGCGAAGTTTGACCCCCTCTAGTGCAAAGTTGTGCCCCCCAATAATGTTGCAAATGGAAGAAAACTCCGCCAAGTGCGTATACGGCTCATCATTAGACCTCCCATTGAAGTGGGGAAGTATATTGATGTAATGCGGTTTACAATCAAACATTCTCCGTTCGCACACTATCGGTGAGTCATTTTCGGTAACTACCGGTCGAAAACGGTCATTCACTCCCCGTGGAGGTTGTTGACGATGTTGTGGACCATTAACTTCTTGATCGACCGGCCTTCTATTGTCCCTTTGATTATCTCTCCTATTACCTCTTCGATTTCCACCTTGGTTACCCCCTCCCAAGAAACGAGGAATCCAGTTAGGGTTTGCATTGTTATTGTTGTTGTAAAACCCATCATTCCGGTTCCATTGGTTGTTGTTTCGTGGTTGGCGGTTGTTTCCGTAACCATCATTTCTCACGTTCCCGTACCCATAATCAGCATCCCCCACAAAGTTGGCATTTTGATAGCCGAACTCGTCATCTTCAAAGCCTCTTGCATTGTAGACATTTCCCCTATTCACGTATCCCCAATCTTCATCGTCATTAACCCGATCATCATAATTACCCCCATCGTCCGAGTACTCCGTGTGAACACTCACATGTTCTGGTGATTGGTAACCGGGAACACTAAATGGCTCATTGTGACATCCCAAGATTTCAAGGTCCCTTTCCTATGAATCACTTGTTTGATAACCCTGTGTTGATCATAATTTGTCCATGTGATGTGTAATTATTTGGCTAAGTGTAGTAATGTTTAGTGTAGTAGTGTTTATGTTGACTATGATTACTGAACTGGAATCAATATGCTGACATGGGCTGAAGACTAATCTAACATACCACACAATATCTCACATGCAAAGGCCGACAACTATATGACATATTAAAATCTCATTGGGCCGCGAAGTTGTATGATTATAATACCGGGCCACATGCTTACACTCTAAGACCCCACACTATTATCAATGTGTATTTATTAAAAGCCCAAGCATGAAATAAACAAACACAAGTGGGGCTGGCCCACACTTGTTCCGATTCGATATATGCATGTAATTCCATGCATTCTGTGGATTATAATACAAGAAATAAAAAAAAAAAAACCCTAGGGCACTTCTCTTGCAACTCAGTGGCCGGCGACAGAAACCCTTCCCCTTCGAAGTCTGTGTATTCGAGCACCACCCTCACCATTCGGTTAGTGTTATTATTGTCCATGTTGAGTCTAGTAGTTGTATTGGTTGTGTGCAATATGTTAATATATTCATGTGTGTGCTGTGAATACTAGTATTTTTCATAAAGGGATTGCTTGCATATATACTATTGTTAGGTAATAATTGGAATACATGTTAATTAGAAAAAAACCGGATATCAACATTCTTGATGCTAGGTGATGATGATTATTGGATGTGGTGATGATTTGATTATGTGCATGATGTGATCAACATAGGCCGATGTGATTGCTGATGTAATGTAACTAATATAGTAATTTAATAAGGGTCTCAATGAGGGTAATTATGTTAAACTGGTGACATGAAACAGAGCACAAATATCCATGTGATATACCAGGGTTATTATGAGTGAGAGATTTTTATAAAAGAAATCAATTTGGGATTAGAGTTAAATATGGATGAATAGTTGTTGAGAAAGATATTATGTTATTTGATTTGGGTTGAATATGAATCATGAAGCAATTGTCAGATGTTGTAAGTACGGTTGTGATTTAGATGGCCACAATAATTAGTTGATGTTGTAAATTGGTCTAAACATTTCATTATTTATAAATGTGTTAGTCGGTGGTAATATAGAGGATAAGGGGGAACCGATGGATTATGGGGATATCCATTTGAAACAAGTAGTGCTGCATAAATTGGTGTTGCAGATTATCATATCTCGGTTAGACCACATGAAGCCCAAATATGTATTCCAAACAACACTTTTAAATGGGTCACATGATTGAATATGATCTAGGTCGGATGTTTAACTGATTTCGTTTATGTAATTGGGTTGGGACCTTTGGGGTTCATACACACTCATTTGGATTGGGACGATTAGTTTACAAACAAGTGAAACGAGCCTGTTGGGTCATTAGGCCGAACGTGCTAAGTGATTATGTAGTGGTACTGGTTTAACTATTATGGTTTGTATTGCATGAGTGAATTATGCGAACGAATACAGTGTATTATGTAAACATGGAATATGTAGATTAACTGTACGCGTAAGATGTGGGTTATGTGCAACTAAGAATTAACTGTTGTCGGTAATCATGTTAGGACGCCTGTGATCAACTATTAAGCAGTTAACTAAATCTTACCGAGCAAACCAAAGGTGAGTTCATTGCACTTTCTCAAGCATGCGTCCCGGTGGTTTGGGACAACTGGTAAACATTTGGAAGGGAAACATTGGGTAAATAACTTAATCGGTTTTGGTTATTGCCTGGAGGGCAATGGGGGTGATTAGTTGATAGCGCTATTAGGTGGGAAACCTCACACTGGGCCGTAAGGACGGGCGTGAACTAATTATCTGGGTATGGCTATGGTTGTTAGAGGCACACTCCTCGGATACATATGGGCACTCTCCCTAGGGTATCTAACGAAGGCAACATAGCAAACGGTCGTTAAGGGGTACCCACTCCCCGGATACTTATGGGCACACTCCCTAGGGTATCTAACATGAGCAACATCGTAACGCAACATTAAATCGCATTAACATACATATGGTAACATAACTTGTTAACAAAACCTTGAACTCACCAGCGTAGTCTGACACACTTGTTTACATGCTTGTAGGTAATTATTGAAGGAACTTGGGAGCTTGCTGTCTGATGCTGCTGGAGTGGTTATGGTCATCATAAACATTTATATTGATTGGGTTTCGACACATTTATACATTTATACTTTTATGCTTCCGCTCAATACTTTGGTTTTGGTTTAACTTTTCAGACGTTATATTTATTTCAATTGGGTATTTCAATACATTATAACTTGTGTTTGATATGATTGGTGGCTCTTTGTTGGATCGTTGCATCTCCAATAGGGACATACCCTAGGTGGTAATTTGGGGGTGTGACAGTTTGGTATCAGAGCCACTGGTTATAGAGAACTCGGTTTTAAAACGTTTTCATAAAACCAGACTATAACCGAATTGATCCAAACGATGACCATGACACTCAGCTTCAGATTGCAAGGTTCGTTCCTCGTTACAGTATACATCACATGTTTAGTAGACACATCTATGACATATCGATAGCATAACATGTCGATAGCATAACACAACACTTGCATCTTGTAAATCCTAGTTTTGCTGTTAGTACATACCTGTGTTGATTGGAGTGGGAGAAACTTCGAACATAAGTTAAGAAGCGTCGAGAGGAGCATGCAAACCGCCTTATTATCATGGGTGCACACATAATAATAATGCGTGGTGCATGCAATTCCCAATGAGGCTTAACGAGTGCAAGAGGGAATCTCCCCTACTGTATGTGAACTTGAAAGTTGTAGACTTTAAGGTGACACTTGATTTTTTTTTTTCTCATTCTGAACTATCATTTGATCGATGCGAAACCTGATAACCTATAGGAGAAATAGTCGAGATTGTCTCCTACACGAATGTGATCTTTCCATTTTTCCTTTGAAACCTTTCGAATTCCGATGCTATCGAGTATTACCTGAACACCTAACTGAACGCTTAGTGGACTGTGTAGAGTGCTAGGTGCTTATACGAACATCCCTGAGTGGGGTGATGCACAACGATGAACGATCTATATCTTTCCATTTTTCTTCGTTTGTTGGAATTTGACATATTGACGTCTCGAATCTCGAATCACGACCATTTCTGTAACGCCCTCGCAACAGACTGTGTAATACATAGACAACTTGCAACATCGTTGGATGGGAGGGTAAATGTAGTGCTTCACCAACCTCAAACATTGGACGACTCTGATGACCGGCAGCGAACACCAACGAATAGAATACAATCGACTCTTTAACCTCTGCCAGCGACTCATGGGAGTCAGCTTTTACGAATCACTCGGAACGTAAGTAATGACAATCGAATACGGTGTGGAATGCACCGCTGTCAGCACAATGAGTAGCATCTTAGAACGTGGCACAGAACAGTAGAAGATGGACCCTATCAGTGGAGGATCATAGGACTCCGCTTCATGAAACAATAAGCAGAAGTAACAGTTACGACAACATCAGGGTACTCGTAATAGTAGTCCTCACTAGGGGAGTGAAAAACGTTTACCACATGGATTGGCCGTTGGTCAATCAAGACAGCAACAACCAAGGGAACGACGGCAGTACTGGAAATTCTCGTGACGAACACAACACTGGAAATGAAGCTCATGGAAGGACACTTGGTATTGGCATAGACTATACCAGGCGTAATAGCAACACGATAGCTTGGATGGGTAGCTGTTCGCTTCGTCTCCGATCTGTTTGCCCTGATGTTTCTTGAAACCGAACTTGTTGTGGCAGTAAGGGATGATAAGTCAAATGAAACCTCATATGTCCGCTGCGATGTAAACTCGACCATGTGGGACAAGTGTTCGACGTCAACCTTCCTTCTACTACCCTTGGTGGTTGCAATATAGTAGTTAGTGTGGATTGGTTATCCAGAGATCGCTCAGATACACCAGTGAGGACAAAATTTTGTGTGGAAAATCGTTATTTGTTCTAAAGCGTCAGAGTGGTACAAAGGATAGCGCCATTTCAGCTATGAAGGCCAGAAGTGTCTACGGAGGGATTACGCCACTATACTAGCAACCGTTACTGATGTTAGGGCTAAGGGAATAGAGGATCGATGATCCACCAAACATCCGTGATTCCTTTCGGTGTGCTACCCAAGGAACTTTCGGGTTTACTTCAACGACTGTTAGGCGAAATCTCAGCCTGATCTCACGCCAGGGGCAGCCCTGACTACGCGCACTCTTACCATCTTGCACCAGGATGGTTGCAAGAATTGTCTAATCAACTACAGAAACAGTTGGGGAGGAGTTTTGTAGGACCTAGTTTTCACTTTGGGGAGCCACAGTTATATTTGTGGAGATACGCCTTTTCGTATGTGTACCGATTATCCAGAACTCAACAAGGTGACGATCAAGAACTGTTTGCCACGATCATGTAGTGACGGAAAACCAAGAGGAGAATGTTCTTAAACGACATATCGAACGCTATGCGGCCATTACAACTTCGTATTCCCCGACCTTTGGATTGATCAACACACCAGCAGCTTTGTGGACCACATGAATCGACCGTGTTTATTGATGATATCATAAATCATTTCCAGGAGAAAGAAACACCATGAGCGACACCTGTATTTTATCCTAGAGCTCCTAGGGGAGGAGCAACTCCACGTGAAGTCTACCTATGTGTGACTTCAGGATTTGGGAGGTACACTTTCTTAATCATATGATCAACGAAGTGGGGATACACGTGGATCTCGCTAAAGACCCATTTCGTTAAATCTTGTTCGAAACCAAAGATCCCTTCAAGGATGCAGCAATTTCTTGGTCACACTAGACTCTATCGCAGATTCACCACAAGATTTTCGAAGATCGCGCAGATTAAATCTCTTTAGCACAGTAGGGTGCTGTGTTCGTGAAAGACAAAACAGGAGGACGTCTTTTCAGCTTTCGAATCCCAACTCTGCAATGTTTACACCCCGACGCAACACGAGAAAGTGATGACTTATGTAATGGACTTACAGGAAGAACTGCACGAGTCACGACCTGCGGTGGAAGCCCTAATCTTTGGATTTAAGTTGGAGGCATTACTTGGACGGTACCAAATGCACTACCTAGACCGATCACAAGGGCCTCCCGTATACCCTTGTCTCGAAGGAGCTAAACATGTAACGACACCACTGGATGGAGCTATTGGATGAATACGACCGTGAAACCTAGACGTGCACGAGCTTTGCAGCCTGCTATCGACTTTAACATACCTGGCCAAACTCGCCCTATTCAAACTGAAGAACTGAAGGAAGAGAGTTTTCAAGATTGATCCATGCGGGGCATAGGGAAGCAACCTTTGGCAAGTCGGACGATATTTGCTACTTCATGGGACGAATATGGACCTCACTATACAACAACCTTAGGGAACTGGTGCAGGCGAAGCACACGAGTCTCGATATTCTATTCATCTAAAGTTTTGATTGGATGTATTGAAACCTGAAGACCATGTACGAATGACCGGGCCTGAAGGCCCACATAGCCACGCATGGGAACGATGTTTGACATGTGGGAAGGTCAAGGTGGGATATTAGCAATCAGAGTACATATATGGAAATGAAAACGAACAGCCATGGAGTTGTCGCTGGTTTACCCAAGAACTCAGAATGGAAACAATATCACTTGGGCGATCGTTGACTACCTCACGTAACCAGCGCAACCTCTTGCAATCAAGGAAACTGACGAGTCTTCACAGCTTGTGGCTATTCCTCTGAGAGAGGCGGCCAGTTAGGAACGAGATGCCAACTCCTTTTACCTTTGATTTTGAGCTATACCTGATTTATGATAGGCACTACACAACACCCTTGACTCACCTCTAGACCTGAGCATTACTTGTCACTGTAGGACAACCGGGCAGAGTAACGAACCATCCTGACACGCGAAGACATGTTGCGGGCATGTGTGTGATTGACTTGGTGAAATTGGAAGGACACATACCTTTGGCTGAGTTCTACAGCGGCAGTTACCTTTCTAGTATTCAAACAGCTCTGTTTGGGGTGTTGCCTGGATAATAGTACCAATTTTCTTGTTAGGCTAAGGAGGGTGACAACCGAATCACAGACCCAGGACTTGTACTCGAAACTCTTGAAGATTGTTTAGATCGAAAATCATTTGGCCATAACGCGTGACGGCCAGAAAGGATGATAAGCTTAGGAAACACTGGGAGTTCGTAGTGGGCGATTGTATCATGTTGAAAGTCTCACCCTAGGAGGGTGTGGTACGCTTGGAAGCGCAGTAAACTTAAATTTACGACAAGTTACAGTTTGTCGAGGAACCCATAGAGATCATGGACCAGGAGGTCAAGGTGCGTAAACACAACCGAATTCCGATTGTGAGAGTTTGTCGGAACTCAAGACGTGGACCGGAGTTCACGCGGGAACGTAATGATCGGAGTAAGCTTTAGTATCCTCGATTGTTCTAACGGTTGTTTCAACTTCTGATATCATTGACGAATTTCGAGACGAAATTTCTTTCAAGTTGGGGATGATGTGGTACCCGCGCGGAAAATCCACAGTCATTTTGAGTTAACATTTTGCCATTTGGGATCACTTATCAAATTTCGGGACGAAATTTCTTTCAAGTTGGGGATGATGTGACATCCCAAGATTTCAAGGTCCCTTTCCTATGAATCACTTGTTTGATAACCCTGTGTTGATCATAATTTGTCCATGTGATGTGTAATTATTTGGCTAAGTGTAGTAATGTTTAGTGTAGTAGTGTTTATGTTGACTATGATTACTGAACTGGAATCAATATGCTGACATGGGCTGAAGACTAATCTAACATACCACACAATATCTCACATGCAAAGGCCGACAACTATATGACATATTAAAATCTCAATGGGCCGCGAAGTTGTATGATTATAATACCGGGCCACATGCTTACACTCTAAGACCCCACACTATTATCAATGTGTATTTATTAAAAGCCCAAGCATGAAATAAACAAACACAAGTGGGGCTGGCCCACACTTGTTCCGATTCGATATATGCATGTAATTCCATGCATTCTGTGGATTATAATACAAGAAATAAAAAAAAAACCCTAGGGCACTTCTCTTGCAACTCAGTGGCCGGCGACAGAAACCCTTCCCCTTCGAAGTCTGTGTATTCGAGCACCACCCTCACCATTCGGTTAGTGTTATTATTGTCCATGTTGAGTCTAGTAGTTGTATTGGTTGTGTGCAATATGTTAATATATTCATGTGTGTGCTGTGAATACTAGTATTTTTCATAAAGGGATTGCTTGCATATATACTATTGTTAGGTAATAATTGGAATACATGTTAATTAGAAAAAAACCGGATATCAACATTCTTGATGCTAGGTGATGATGATTATTGGATGTGGTGATGATTTGATTATGTGCATGATGTGATCAACATAGGCCGATGTGATTGCTGATGTAATGTAACTAATATAGTAATTTAATAAGGGTCTCAATGAGGGTAATTATGTTAAACTGGTGACATGAAACAGAGCACAAATATCCATGTGATATACCAGGGTTATTATGAGTGAGAGATTTTTATAAAAGAAATCAATTTGGGATTAGAGTTAAATATGGATGAATAGTTGTTGAGAAAGATATTATGTTATTTGATTTGGGTTGAATATGAATCATGAAGCAATTGTCAGATGTTGTAAGTACGGTTGTGATTTAGATGGCCACAATAATTAGTTGATGTTGTAAATTGGTCTAAACATTTCATTATTTATAAATGTGTTAGTCGGTGGTAATATAGAGGATAAGGGGGAACCGATGGATTATGGGGATATCCATTTGAAACAAGTGGTGCTGCATAAATTGGTGTTGCAGATTATCATATCTCGGTTAGACCACATGAAGCCCAAATATGTATTCCAAACAACACTTTTAAATGGGTCACATGATTGAATATGATCTAGGTCGGATGTTTAACTGATTTCGTTTATGTAATTGGGTTGGGACCTTTGGGGTTCATACACACTCATTTGGATTGGGACGATTAGTTTACAAACAAGTGAAACGAGCCTGTTGGGTCGTTAGGCCGAACGTGCTAAGTGATTATGTAGTGGTACTGGTTTAACTATTATGGTTTGTATTGCATGAGTGAATTATGCGAACGAATACAGTGTATTATGTAAACATGGAATATGTAGATTAACTGTACGCGTAAGATGTGGGTTATGTGCAACTAAGAATTAACTGTTGTCGGTAATCATGTTAGGACGCCTGTGATCAACTATTAAGCAGTTAACTAAATCTTACCGAGCAAACCAAAGGTGAGTTCATTGCACTTTCTCAAGCATGTGTCCCGGTGGTTTGGGACAACTGGTAAACATTTGGAAGGGAAACATTGGGTAAATAACTTAATCGGTTTTGGTTATTGCCTGGAGGGCAATGGGGGTGATTAGTTGATAGCGCTATTAGGTGGGAAACCTCACACCGGGCCGTAAGGACGGGCGTGAACTAATTATCTGGGTATGGCTATGGTTGTTAGAGGCACACTCCTCGGATACATATGGGCACTCTCCCTAGGGTATCTAACGAAGGCAACATAGCAAACGGTCGTTAAGGGGTACCCACTCCCCGGATACTTATGGGCACACTCCCTAGGGTATCTAACATGAGCAACATCGTAACGCAACATTAAATCGCATTAACATACATATGGTAACATAACTTGTTAACAAAACCTTGAACTCACCAGCGTAGTCTGACACACTTGTTTACATGCTTGTAGGTAATTATTGAAGGAACTTGGGAGCTTGCTGTCTGATGCTGCTGGAGTGGTTATGGTCATGATAAACATTTATATTGATTGGGTTTCGACACATTTATACATTTATACTTTTATGCTTCCGCTCAATACTTTGGTTTTGGTTTAACTTTTCAGACGTTATATTTATTTCAATTGGGTATTTCAATACATTATAACTTGTGTTTGATATGATTGGTGGCTCTTTGTTGGATCGTTGCATCTCCAATAGGGACATACCCTAGGTGGTAATTTGGGGGTGTGACACTCATCATCGTGGATAGCATCTCTCAAATCATCGATATTGAAAAACGGGTCTTCGTTCACGGGATTGCCACGATCTCGATTACCTCTACGATCAGAGTTGACATTCCAATCATCGAGGTTATTGGGTAAGGAGTTATGTCGGTGAAGGTTTTGTTGTTGGGGTGTTCGTTGGTTGTTATTGGGGTTTTGGGTGCGGAAAGGTGGTGTGGGTGGTCTAGAGTTATGTTGCCACCCGGTTGCTCTTGAGGTATAGGTTGGACATTTTGAGCGGGGTGAAAGGTTCCTCGGGATTGGAATTGGTTCTGATTGAGGTTTGGGTGATTGGAGTTTTGGTTTGCCATTGAATCGGTTTCAATGGTCGGTGTGAGTTGTGGTGTTTGGTTGGTTTGATTAGAAGCAAGAGTTGCTTCTAACCGGCTTGCTAGATTTCTTCTTGCGACTTTTTCAATTTTCGGTTCGTAGACTAATGGTGAACTCCTCCCGGAATTCCTTGTATGCATGCACTACCTGTAATCTGCACAAGTAACACAACCCGCGTAACAAGGAAAAAGACAAGTACAAGAAAAGAAATTATGCAACTTAAACAGTTAATCACGTAATTCAAACAATATCCAAACACAAAGCGCACGCACTCCCCGGCAACGGCGCCAAAATTTGATCGGAGTGTCGCGCTCCGGTCAAAGACAATATTTATAAGCCCAAATTACCCTTAACTATGTGTTAGTGGTAGTAAGGTGTCGAACCACGAAGAGTATGTGGTTTGTGTGTGAATTCGATTGAATTAAAACAAATGTCACAATTTATGAAGCTTACTAGAATGTTTTTGTATTTTTGTTTAACTGAGAGATGTGAATTTAATCTAAAGAAATTGGTGTAATTGATTGACAACTAAAAATTAACGATTGCACAAAAATTTGATTAATAAACGATAATGAGAAAAAGGGTTCACACCCGGTTTCGGTAATTGCCAACCTAGGGTTTCTACAAGTTTTATAGATTCAACTCAATTGCGTATGATTAGCGGATTTAGTGTACCGTGACTTAGGTGCTAATAACTATCAACGTTTTGAAAAACGGACAAGAATACACTTTATGATCAACACAAGTAAAACCTAACCACGACAATGCATAACTACACATAACCATTTCGTAAAGTCATAACTTTTAACATCGTTCAACAATTTACGAATACGAAACAAATGTAAACTATTGTCAATGGTTTCAAAAATCAAACACAAATTGTCACAAAGTTGAAACAAGAACAATTCGAAACACTAAAGTTAACAACTACCTACACTGGGGTGAAATCGAGATGATTAGCCGCTCATGGTTGAAGAAGCTTGATCACCGGATGATTGGAACTTGATGAAGATCATCTTGAAGCTTGAAAGATGGAGGAATGGTGAATGGTGAAGGTTTTGTGAAGGATGATGATATGGAGAATTAGGGTTATGGAATGATTGATTGTGAAGATGGTGATTGATGATCTTGATGATGATTTCGGATGATGTTGTTAATGATGGATCGATTGGAGATGATAGGTGATGAATTGTGGCTCCAAGATGATGTTCAAACTTCAAAAAAAAAAGTGTAACTCCCGTATTGATTGGTCACATATGTTTTTATTCGTTCTCCAACCCCTTAGTCAATATTTGCGCGTCGGCAAGATTTAGAGACCGTCGATGACGGCCTGAAGCCCCGTCGGCGACGGTATGTGGATTTTTACACTTGGGCGACGGCTTATCTTGTTGTCTACGGACATTCTGGCGACGAACACATACACCGACCGTCGGCGACGGTGCTTAGAAACCACGTTCTCTGTTTTTCGCGTTCCTTGCTCCCGGTTGACCCGTTTTCACTTCCCGGTCGCTCGTTTTTCGTCCCGGTGACCCGTAAAGCTCCTGAAAAGCCCTTAAACTCTGTTAGACCTGCAAAACATGTATCTAATCAAAAGTAGGCTATTCGAAATTAAAACTTGCGTAAAAACATAAAATTAAACAATTACAAGCACCGGTTTTCCACCACGTGTTAGTGCGTCGCGCAGACCACGCGCAGACACTGCCATCTGCAAACTGTTTGTTTTTTCCGAAGATGTTTCATTAAAAAACGTTTGCGCGAGCTTGTCACAACCCCCGATCCCAAATTCCCGGGAGCGGGCGGCCGTGAGCCAGTTCTGGTGGTATCTCGTTATTATCAAATTTGGCAACGGAAATTTCATCAGGACCATAGTAAGGAAATGTTTAATTAAAGTAAAATACCACATTTCCATAACATTAAACGCATGGGTAAAACCCAAGTTTTCAGTACACACTTTTCATAGGAATAAATCCTATTTTTATTTAATAAAAACATCTATTTCTTTTAGGTAACTTTATTGCCACTTTTCCAAGCCTTCAGTGCTGTCCAGCTGGCTTCTATTTGGCTTTCACATTTTGTTACCTGAAACGTGTTTTAAAAACATTTTGTCAGTGGGAAATACTGGTGAGTGAATCCCAGTTTAATCAAGTTTAAATAAAAAGTCACAGTGAACAGTATTGAGGGCGCATCCGCAATTACATTTGTTTCCAAGTTATATCAATTACCACCACACGGTAATGTCGTTCCGACTTATGGTCATGTTACTCCTTTACCAGGTGGTAACAAATTTTGTATACAAAACCCCAAATTTACCGACCGTAATTGTATTCTTACAAATACTCAATAACTGTTATTCGCATGGAAAGATATTTAAGGTTTTGTAAAAACAGTTCACAAATAGGTTTACAAAAAGTGGATCAACTCACATTGTTGTTTTAGGGTTTTCAGTAAGGATTTCCTGGGAATAATCTATAAATTACACAAATGCACGTGTGTTAGTATGATAACCCATTTTAACATTAGTAATACCCTCCCCGAGACGGCATTCCAACGACTACGTCGGGCAGAACCACGACAGCCGTTACGGAACCCTAGATCAATCGGGCAGAGTATCTAATACGTCTCCAGGGGTTATAATACTTACATCGTAGCAGAACCTCGCTATTTAGGGGGTATTAGACTCGGGTATAATGCCTGTTGATGCAGATTTTGTGTCCGATGCTTGTCGAATAGATTAGTTATTATTTTACGCTGAATTTGTAATAGTTAGTGAAACGGTCAAACGAATGTGTATTGACCCGCTCGTTTGAAGTGGTCAAACGAGAGGGTTATATGTTTGACCGTGTGGGTTTTGCTAGACAAACAGTTAGATTATGGTTGTATAATGTTTGTGTCGAAGGATAAGGCATCGAAGGATTGTGTATATCCTTCGATGAGCTCGAAAGATATCATTCGATGGATACAGATGGACTTCGAAGGATATGCCATCCTTCAAAGCATATGTGGATCCTTCGATGGCTTTGTGATCGACAGATGATCTATCGATTGGTCTGTTAGATCCTTCGACCATACAACCTGTGTTGGGTATAAATACCAACCCTTTGTCATTTGCAAAACTAAGGAAGTTAGAGGAGGTTTGAGACCTCACCGGGAGAGATCACCACTTGGTCTCTCCCCGGATGTATACTCCTTTGGTATTAGTTCGGTTATCATGTAATCGGGCCGACTTGTAATGTTTTACTACCGGATTAATACAAAGTTGTTTGTTTATCATCTCTAATCTCTCTTGTCTTGAACATAATCATGATAATCACGGTTTCGATCCCCAAACCCGGACCTACAATTGGTATCAGAGCCATGGTGCCCGATTTAGTAAATCTAATCGTTTACTAAGTCACATGTGCTCTAGATCTGTGATTTTTGTGCTTTTTGTTCAAGATGTAAAAAAGGTGAAAATCAAGAAAACCCAGATCTGACTCGAATAGATGGGTCTGACCTTACACGAAATGCATCAGAGGGTTATGTATTATGTTTTACACCATGTCTTTCAAGTTTTCATCATCAAATGAGTGTTTTCGTCAAATCTATAAATTTACACAGAGGCTGTGTTCTTGATGTTCTTGGCAGCTTCATAGTTCGAAAGATGTAAGGGATGTTCGAGAGATCAAACAGATTTCGAAGGGTCATCTCAACAACTTCGAAAGATCAAACAGATTTCGAAGGGTCACCCCAACAACTTCGAAAGATCAACTTTACCCCCATCAACTTCGAAAGATGAGACAGATTTCGAAGGACCTCAACAACTTCGAAAGATATATCTTTCGTTCTTGGCACGAAACAGATTTCGAAGGATCCAGAATCGAAAGATCAGGATGTTTCGAAGGATCCAGAGAAAAAGGGCTGCCGGAGTTGTGTGTATCGAAGAAGAAGAAGAAGAAGAGTTGAAGGTCTGATGTGTTGCTGTGCACGATTCCTGATATCTGATGTCGGCTTAACAGTGGTAAATAGACATCAGCAGCAGCTGAACCTCTTTGAAACAAAGAGTGAGAGAGAGTTGGGTGACGGCTGTTGTTTGCAGCTAGGGTTTGTTGGTTGAATGTGTACATGAATGCAACAAATCAATTTATGTTGGCCACTATTAGTTCAGCCCACTATTAGTTCAGCCCACTATTAGTTCAGCCCACTATTAGTTTAAGATTTAAATTAATTGTGTGGGCCTGTGCTAGAATCTAGTAAATGAAGTCCAACAAATTAGATAATTCTTTGAAGGCACCAGGCATTAAAAGTCGACTTTAGTGGTCACGTTTGAAATCAATTATGAGAATTAATCCAAAGAATGTTCATGCCATTAATTCTTTTACAAAGTGGGCGAATTATATGTTTTAACATATAGATGGATTACTTCTCATAATTGGTCGGGTGTTCGCGAAGTTTAGTTGAATCGCGCTTCTAAATGTCAACGCCAAATCCTTACGGGTTCGGGAGCGCGAGGGGTGATGCGGCATGATGAAAACAAGAGATGTTGAAAACTTGATTTTTGAAAAATGTGGGGTAGTCACGGTTACCGATGAAAATGTCAAAAATGGTGACGTGACTACTATGGGCCAAAAACAACACGGTATGTTCACTTCCGCAGGTCAATATTTATGATTGTTACCGGTTATTCGTAAATGTTCGAAAGCATTTTGTTTATTGTCATATTCTCGCATTTGAAAACGAACGTATGAACCTAGAACGTCAATACCGGTCCTAACGAGTTCACAAAGTCTTTGGAGGGATACAAGTCGGATCCTACGGGGTACTAGGCGAAATTTCTTTATCAACTAGAATATGCAACGAAGAAATATTTTTGTTTATTGTCATATTCTCGCATTTGGTAACGAATGAATGAACCTAGAATGTCAATACCGGTCCTAACGAGTTCACAAAGTCTTTGGAGGGATACAAGTCGGATCCTACGGGGTACTAGGGGACGTTCTTATTCAACTAGAATATGCAAAGAAGAAAGTCGTTTTCGTGATTTTTCGGAACCGAGAACATTCAATGAAGATTGATGACAGTTCCGCTCAGTGGAGGGAATTGGTGAACATTTGAAGATAAATTCTACTCAGTGGAGAGAATTTGTTATGTGAAATTGACGACAGTTTCTTTGAAGTGGAAAGAATCTGTTAAGGTTTAGAGATTTTACCAAAGAAATGGGGGGATAAAAATTTTCATATGTTGAATTTCTTCGGTAAATTTCTAAACGCAATCACAGGTGGTAGAGTTTGTGATTTTCTGATGATACAAACGGTTCTGCGTGGAATGTTTTGCACAGACACATATTTAAGGATTTTAATTAATTCTCCAGCCAGCGTGAAGAGTTTTGCACGGAAACATACAGGTATCTAAAGTCGACAGTAGTGTCAAAGCGCTGTTTACTGAAGACCTGGGGGAATCCTTATGAAAGTTGATAGTTCAAGGCTGAAGACCTGCAGGATTCGGTTTTGGGTTTGATGCTTCTTTGGGATTTTACAGGGATCTGGGGGTAACTCAATTCGTTGAGTTTGCAAACGATGTACTTGGTCAAGCTGACTTCCTGAGTACTACTGATGCTGAAGATCCGTAGTGCATTACGTGGTCAACTTCACAAAGGCGAGACAATGAGATCTGGATGTAGTTCAACTAAGCGTGCTGTTTGGTTGAGCTTGCAAGGGATACACTTGGTCTAGCTGACTTTCCTGAGTGTTGATGCTGAAGATTAAAGTGCATTACTTGGTCGATTCCACAAAGACGGTTTACAGAAGACAGTTCACCAGAAATCTCTATCAATGTAGTATGCTTGAAAATCAAGACTTGATGCAGTTTTTAAAGAATGGAACCCTTATCAAATGCCGGTTGGAGTATTGGAAGATCAGCGGAAGATCGGTCAATTGAGCCTTTGAGGAAATTGCACAACACCCAACACGGATACGCGTACTTTGAGGGGGAAATATTATACAAGGAGCATCAAGATACTACTTACCTGGATCATCGGTCAAGGAGGAATTTGTTAACACAGAGAAGATGAATACTTGACTGAAGATCGATTGCAGTTGCATTTTCAGCATTCGACAGCAACGGACAAGGGGGAATTTGTTGATGCAGATTTTGTGTCCGATGCTTGTCGAATAGATTAGTTATTATTTTACGCTGAATTTGTAATAGTTAGTGAAACGGTCAAACGAATGTGTATTGACCCGCTCGTTTGAAGTGGTCAAACGAGAGGGTTATATGTTTGACCGTGTGGGTTTTGCTAGACAAACAGTTAGATTATGGTTGTATAATGTTTGTGTCGAAGGATAAGGCATCGAAGGATTGTGTATATCCTTCGATGAGCTCGAAAGATATCATTCGATGGATACAGATGGACTTCGAAGGATATGCCATCCTTCGAAGCATATGTGGATCCTTCGATGGCTTTGTGATCGACAGATGATCTATCGATTGGTCTGTTAGATCCTTCGACCATACAACCTGTGTTGGGTATAAATACCAACCCTTTGTCATTTGCAAAACTAAGGAAGTTAGAGGAGGTTTGAGACCTCACCGGGAGAGATCACCACTTGGTCTCTCCCCGGATGTATACTCCTTTGGTATTAGTTCGGTTATCATGTAATCGGGCCGACTTGTAATGTTTTACTACCGGATTAATACAAAGTTGTTTGTTTATCATCTCTAATCTCTCCCGTCTTGAACATAATCATGATAATCACGGTTTCGATCCCGAAACCCGGATATTAGACTCGGGTATAATGCCCACTATTCAGAAATTAAGATTGAGGAAAAGAAAATGAACAAGCAGACTTAAGGCCCGATGCCTCCTTTATATAGGGCTGATCTTCGACCTTCTCGCGGCCCGCGTAAGATAAGGCAAAGCCTTACGCGGCCCGCGTCAACCCTGGGTCAACGAGTAGCTTAGCTGGTTCAGCATGTAGGTCCGCCGGGTGTTAGGCCACGTGGCCGCACCGGGTTTTGCCACCATTTTGATCTCACGCGGCCCGCGTAAGGGTAAGCTTAAGCTTACGCGGCCCGCCTAAACTAAAGAAATCAACGAGATCAGGTTTTAAACCTTCATACCGCCCGCGTAAAGGTTGGGGTGGGTCTACGCGGCCCGCCTCAACTTAATATGTATTGTTTTTATTTTATTTTTAATGTTACATTGTACTTCGGGCTCGGTTTTCACATACGGGGTGTATTTAAAGACATATTGGGATGTTTTAAAATATAATAGGGTGTCGGAAAAACTATGAGGGTGTCGGTTTTATTAAGGATTGTTACAGAGCTCTTTTTGGTGCAGGCTTGGCGCAACCACTTCTAAGATCTTCTAAAGTCTGCAGAGGGTCAAACATCACCACCGTCCATCACCACCGTCCAACACCACCATCCACCACCCACCACACCGTCTACCACCGCCACCACCGTCCACACCCACCACCACCGTCCAGCACCACTACCACCCACCATCACCATCTGTACACCACCACCAGTTTATTTTAGAAGTCTACATACGTTAAAAAACAAGCAGTCTTCTTCTTGCAGACTGTAGAGGTTTGGTCCACCTCTTATTCTACAGATGTCTATAGATATGGTCCACAAACTGCAGACATTTTACCTCTTAAAAAGAGTAAAATGCACGGATAGTCCTTGTGGTTTTCTAAAGTAACACCTATAGTCTCCAACTTTTGGAAATTACACTGGTGCTCCCTATGGTTTACTTTTTGTTACTCAGATGGTACCTGGAGTGGATGTCCTTTAGCTTTCTCAGTTAAGTTGATGTAAAAAGAAAAAATTACCCTTACTAAATGAATTATATATTATATTTACATATATCTAGGTCAAACCCCCACCACCATCTCCCGTCATCATCACCACCGCCTGCCACCACCCACTTCCACCCCCACACCACCCGCTTCTTCGTAAGCAACACACAATTAATTTCACATGATGTAAATTTCACACGGTTTCCCCAACTTTTAAAAAGCTTCAATCGAATAGTCATGTTATCTTCCAAAATGGCTAAATTCAATTTGTACAACAACACAAAACCCCAGTTTGTTCAACAAAACGTTGGTTTCCCTCGTTTGCATCTTCCAAAATGGGGACTCCGACCATAAACCGACTCGTTGTTCCGGTGCCGGTGGCTCCTCGTTTGCATCTTCCAAAACGAGGTTGCATCTTCCAGATCTTGATCTTAGTTTGCATCTTCCAAAACGAACGGTTATGGTGGAGTTTGCAGAGGTGGACGGTGGTTGTGGTGGTGTGACAGTGATGGTGTAGGTGTGGGGGTGGGTGGCGCCATGGTGGCAGGTGGTGGTGCTGGTGGCGGCAAGTGGTGGGGGTTTGCCTGAGAGAGAGAGTAGAGATAGTCAGTGTGTGTTTTAGAGAGAGTGAGTGTATGTGTGTGTTTATGTAGCTATATATATGTGTGTGTGTGAATATTTTTTCCTATACTTTAATAAAAGCAAGGGTAATTTTGTAATTTCAAATGGACTTAAAGGAGAAAACTAAACACCATCCACTCTAGGGACTATCCGAGTAATAAACTGTCAAACCACAGGGAGCACCAGTGTAATTTCCAAAAGTTTGGGACTATAGGTGTTATTTTACAAAACCACAATGACTATCCGTGCATTTTACTCAATTACTCTCTTAAAAAAAACACCACCCAAGTGCCAATACCACATCAATACATTTTCAACAACAACAAAAGGAAGTGTCGGCGGCAATAGTGCCAGCCGGCTATTGGATTAAATGGGCGGCAGGGGAAATAGTGTCAGGCAGCTGCCTGGCACTCCCCGATTGGCCCAACAAATATATAGACTTACTTTAAAATGAATCCATACAAGTTCTACAAGTAAATCGAAATGCAATTAAGCCAAGGAAACAAATTTTCAAACAAAACAAAATTAAAAAAATACAGATCATCAAACTACCAGTATACAACAGGTCTAAAGACATCTGACATTACTTCCATATGATTCAAACAATATCTGACCCAGATTAACCCAAGAGAAATCAACATAAAAACTAAGCTCATGGAACTCAACCAATGTAGTTAACTATTCTTGACGGTTATGTGAACTTGGTTGACTGTTTGATCTCTGTCTGACATGTGTAGGGGTTCTGCTTCTTGTGGTTTGGGCATTCTCTCTTGACCTACTTGATCCGCGAATCTATTGTTCATCTGCAGATGAAAAGTCAAACATGCTATCCGAATCATCCAACAGATTGTCGGAAGCCAGATCAGATTCTGATAAAACATAGTCACCATCATCGTCATCATCGTCATCAAACTCAAACTGCATATTGAGCATGTTTTGTTCCCCCATATCTTCTTCCAAACGTCTCCACTCAAGTTCACGTTCAGGGTCCACATCTGTTGGCCTAAGACATGGGTGTACATGGCTGGCATGTTCTTCTATTTGAATATAATTACCAACAAAATCACAGGTATCAAGTGAGCAATTTCTTGTTTTCGAGTCCATGAATTGGCGAGCAGGGTCAACCACAGCCCACCCGTTGATTTCACCCCTACATAAAGGGCAAGCAAGCTTAGTTCGTTCCCTCACCTTATTCATATTTGAAATGTGAAACTGGTCAAGACAATTTGAGTGGCGGGGATTCGTGTCACACATGTATGTGCGACATCCTTTTTCAAGTGAAGAACAAAGTAGAAGCACAGCATTGTGTGGGTGTTCCATACAAATAGGGCATCTAGCTTCTTCAAATTCACTTTCATATCCAACTTGTAGGGAGGGAGATTTGGGTTCCTTTCTATCATCATTCTTGTCGTAACAGGAATAGGGAGATGCCCTACACTTATTAGACGAAGATCTTCTATCTTTGGGCATCTTCACGGCTTCACAAAATCAGAAGTGCCTGTTTATTAACAATACCATGAGGAAACCATGAGATTAAACATGAGTATTCTGATACAAAATATATCTACTCATCACAGCATTGATATATAATATTGTACAATCAAGATTCAAATCTTGTATATAAAGTAATTGACCATAAATTCAAGGTTAAAACTAGTATCATGGCTTACTAAGTTACAAATCTGAACTAATTCGCTCAAACAACAATCCAACGACGTAAAAATAGAGCCGTAAAACATAATACTAGTGTTTCACAACATTGATCTATTATATTGTACTTGTACAACAATCAAGATTCAAATATTCTATGGTGAAAACAATTAAGCATTGTCTCAAGAGTTACAGATGAAATGGTATTCGGTGTTTCTTTAACTTCATGAATGATTAAATGTTCAACCATATCCCAAATTCAACTATTCCACCATTATCACTAATATGAATTGCTTATACACAAAGATCACAAAAATATCTAACTCTTTTATAGAAAGAAAAATAGTGGAAAAACAAATCAACGTTCACAATTCACAAACAATATAGCGAAAATTGTTCATCTAAATCGCCAGTACAATATGGCAAGTTGGCAATTAATACAATTCTATTTGTACGTATATAGTATAATAAACCATAATTCCATTAGAAATCTTAACTGATTCGCTCAAACTACAATCCGACGCCATAAAAATAGAGCCGTAAAACATAATATCAGTATCATAGCTTATTAAGTTAAGAAATCAAATTGATTCACTCCAACTACAACCCAACGCCGTAAAACAAAGCATTGATCTATTATATTGTATAATAAAGATTCAAATACTGTATGGTGAAAACAATTAGTTGCTCTCATTCAATGTTTCTTTACCTTCATGAATGGTTAACCGTTGGAGCATAGCCCAAATTCAACTATTCCACCACTATCAGTAATCATATGAGTTGCTTATACACAAGATCAATAAAATCAGGATGTGGAATGATTAAAAAAATTAGATAAACATCTAATTCTTTTCTTGAAAGAAAAACAGTGGAAAAACAAATCAACATTCACAATTCACAAACTAGATAGCGAAAATTGTGCATCTCAATCACTGGTAATATGACAACTGATATAATTCCATCTGTAGGCATAAATATATAATATAGATCATAATTCAATGTTAAAATCAGTATCACAGCTTATTAAGTTAAAAAAATCTAAACTAATTCGCTCAAGCTCAATCATATCACATAAACATAATCTTAGGGTTTCACCACCCAACTTATTCTACAATCATATCACATAAACACCTTTCATAGTCACATTCACAGATTCTAATTGTAACATCTCTATCAAGAAAACGAATCATAAATCACCAGATCCTATTAAAAAAAGGATCTAAACATCATCATCATCATCATCATACAAAACCTAATCCATGACGAATGCGACATATACAAGAATTGGAACACTTCAAACACCGATTAAAGCTTTACCTGATGAACTTAAAAGGTAGAAATCAAACCTGATCGTTAATCAAAGAAGTGAATTCTGAAATTAGGTGGTTGAGTTTGTGCACCCTAGGGGAGTCCTTACAGTGCGCGAAGAAGTGAATTTTGAAATTAGGTGGTTGAGTTTGTGCAGCCTCGTGGCGTTTATATAATGAATAAGCGCACAGAAAAGCATGCAATGTAATGAGGGTCATTTTGGGCCAACCATGTTTCCAAAACTTGGGCTCCATTCACTAGTATTGGGTCAGGTTTAAGTATTGCATACCCAAACTTATTGAACTCATGAGTACCCCGTCTACTCCCACTCAAAATCCACTAACTTACCCTGTAATATTTTTTTTTTCCAATCTCTCATACCCGGTTTCATATCCATTGGGTATCCCGTATACCCGTCCTGAATGATTTGGATTACGGTTATACCAGTCGGGGTTCAGGTTGTTTTGTCATCCCTACTCCAAATTACTTTTTCGGAAGAACATAACCAACATTCTCTCTGAAGCCGGTGATTGAATGAGTATCAAGAGAATGAATCAACTGTAATTTAAAAGGCTGGGAAGCGAACAAATGACATAAAGCGATGAATATTGTTGATCGTTTTGGAGTTGCAGACGATTTAATGTAATTGTTTACAAGCATTTTAGAGTAAAAAAATCAATTTCATATTTCAAGCTTTTTATCTTTTTCTCCCCTCTCTACGGCAACGTATCCATCATTTACACCATCTTATTCATTAGCCATTCCTTCGTTCTTGACCAAGATCCAACATTGCCAATGTTGCCCCAATTGAGCACCAATGCTATCACTCCGGTCATTTTATCCCAATTTCTTGTCCCATCATCATTCTGATTCAATCCTAACAGTCTACTCAAATGACTTGCTTGATGAAAACGGGCCGTTAGAGGTTTAACCAGTCCAGATTTGAAGACCTCCAAAGAAAGCAGCTATATCTTACAAACTTTTTCTATGAGATCTTTACCTTTCGGCCAGTATTGAGAACTTCATAAAATGTGAATCTTTAGATCTAAGTTTCCCAAATCAAGTTGCTTTTCTTCAATTTTTCTGCCATCAGTCAGCTGTCAATTTTAATAAGCTCAGGTGTTGGTATGACCCCAATTTCAAGGAGAATCTCTTCAACATAACTGCACCGCATATACAAGGCCGTCTATCAGGGGTGCACGGTCTTATCATTGCTACGATAAGATTACGCTAGCGGTAATGTTTGGGTTGACATTTATAGTTGCATGCCAGTCATATGTTAATTTTAGATAACAAATTTTGCCATGTGGATTGTTTAAACATTTTACACTTATGCTAGTAGATAAACTTGTATACTCGTCAATACTTTTTGTATTGAACTGTACTTTGAAATGTGTTGCAGGAATATGATGACGACGATGATGATGAAATCTAGTAGGATTGACTAGAAACACACTTTAGAAACCTAGATTATGTTGTTGTAGTTGTTTCATGTATTTGTTGTATTGTATCTTGAACTTGTTGTATTTCTGATTCAAATGTTGTAATAGAGTGTTATCAATGAAATGAAATTCGGTGTTGTTAAATATTGTCGCAAAATAGTGTTATGAAGTCTCTAGCAATCTCGTTTTCTTCTCACCGATCAGTTGGGGTGTGACAAGATATGTCATTTAGCTTGTTTTAAATATGGAAATAGCGGTCATCCCATAAACCACTCCACATTTATCGCGATTCTCTCTCTCTCTCTCTCTCCCTCTCTCGCTCTTCCTTCTCTCCTTCATGAAGAAACACAACTTCAAGAAAACACATCGTGAATCATACAATATCACACATCGTGAAGAAACCCAAGAAAACATATCGTGAATCATATAATATAACACAACGTCATTTAACTTGTATGGTGTGTTATACAATATAACACATCGTGAATAACCCAAAAATTATAAAACACAACGTCAAGAAACCACAAAAGACATGTCATTTGTGAATCATAACTGGTATAACACGTTGTAAATTAACCTGTAACTGGTATAACACATTGTCAGGAAATTATAAATACATCTCCTTCCTAAAAACACGTTAATAATTACAAAATACATCTCCTTCCTAAAACATAAGCTGCTATAACACACTGTGAATTAACTTGTAACTGGTAAAACACATCATCAAGAAATTATGTGTTGGTGCACTTGTGTCTGTACTTTGTCTGTATTTTGTCATGATAGAAAACGTTGTCCTTTGTTAGTCCTGTAAGTTTGACCAAGTCAACCATCCTCCTGGTTTGACTTGGACAAACAGTTAGTACATGATTGTAACATGTTTGTGTCGAAGGATGAGTCATCGAAGGATAGTTTAGATCCTTCGATGAGCTCGAAAGATAAACCTTCGATGGATGTTGATGGACCTCGATAGATTATCCTTCGAGGTATATGTAGATCCTTCGACAGGTTTCAGATCGATAGATGATCTTTCGATCAGTCTATCTGATCCTTCGACCAGACGATCTGTGTTGGGTATATATACCCATGTAATGTGTTCACTTCTTTTTTAGAGAAGCAAGCAGAACACAGAGAGCATTCTGTGAGAGAACACACATTGAGAGAGAGTTTGCAAAATAGATTTGTAAACATTGAGCTTGTAACCGAACCTTTCATTCGTATTAATACAAGTGGTGTTAATCGGTGAATATTGTGTGTGTCTTGTATGTGCTTGTTTCATCTTGGTTTGCACTCTAGCTTGGATTCCGCACTTGCTAGTGTGTTAAACATAACAAGGATAAGGTTTAACCTCATCCTCCGAGGGACCTACAAGTGGTATCAGAGCCGTGGCTCTTTTCCTTGTTAAAAAACCGAGTTTATACAAGACTTTGGAGTGTTTGGACAAAACTCACATGGTTTAGCACCCGTTTTTAGTGTTTTTCTCGCATTTCTTGACATAAAAACGTGTTCTAAGCTAACCGGGTGTGTTAAAGGACGGGTTGGGTAACTTAAAAATTTGTTTTTAAGAGTTTTGGTCATTTCCGGCCAAATTCCGGCTTACTCCGGTGACCGGTTTCTGGATAAGATCTTTCCATTTTAAGCAATATTTTATTGGTCAAATCCTGGTTTGGTGAAAGTATGGTCTGAACATACTTTCTGCCGAAAGCTTTCTACCAACCCATCACCTTTTCACCAACCTGTCACTTTTCGTGTCAGCTGTGTCAGTAGAGATCGAAGGATATCCTTCGAAGTCGAAAGATCATCTTTCGATCAAAGAGAGTTCGATAGATAATCATCCTTCGAACATCCTTCGAAGTCTGATACTTATCCTTCGATCCAGGGAATCTTTTCGAAGGATATATATTCGAAAGATAAGGATCTTTCAATTGTGAATCTTTCGAAATCATTGTTCGAAATTCAATAGTGATCTTTCGAACACTGTTGATCCTTCGAACAATTATTGATCCTTCGATCTTAGTCTGTTTAGGTTTAACAAGTTTGTGTTTGTCTTGTCTTTCGATCAGGGATCCTTCGGCTGGCTGTCATCTTTCGAGATATTAATATAGAATTCATTTTTCTTATCAAACATGAATCCAAGTTGGTGGGGAACTCCGGCTCCAGATAGTGGAAAATATACAAGTACAGGTTCAACTCCCTCATGGTGGGGTACACCGGCTCCAGATAGTGGAAAGTACACGAATACAAGTCTATCTCCTTCATGGGCCGAGTCTCCGGTGTCAACATCTTCGCAAGCAAATGCCATATCGACAGGTCAATGGGCATTAGTATCAAATCAAACTCCGAGCATTCAAAGTATCTTATTGAGCGAAAGCGAAACCGGAAGTTTGAATCGACCTCCAAAGTTGATGCACTTAAACGAATATCCGGGATGGGCTGATAGGTTCTACACTTACGTGCTAGGGCAAAATACAGAATTGTGGTTACGTTTCACCACAGATTTCGATCAAACAATAGAGGTTGTCGCTTCATCTGCCGGCACGTTTGCCGATCTTCCTGAAGATAAAAAGAAGACGTATGATCTGGAAAAGAAAGCATACGCCATTCTCACTCAGGCGTTAAGCAAAGATATTTACCATCAGTTTGTCAGTTTCAAGACAACGAAGAAACTGTGGGACGCGTTGAAGACCAGAGGGGTAGGAAATGAAGCAACACGTCAATTGCGTCATGATCTTCTCAAGAAAGAATTCGATGGCTTCACGTGTATGGATAAGGAATCTTTGGGAGACATGACAAGCCGGTTTTATCACTTACTTACAGAGTTGAACAATTCTGGAGTAGTGACAACTACAGCAGAGGTGGTGAAGAAGTTTGCTGATGCATTGCCTCCCCAATGGAATAGTTTCTTGGAAATCTTGAAATATAACGGAGTTTTGCGTACTACAAACATCAACGACTTCGTGCAGCTTTTAGAAAACAAGGATCAGGAGGAAACCTTAAAGGCAAAAAGAGTTCCAGTGCCACAAAATCCAGAGATGTATTATGGAACTTCCAGTTCTTCGTCTGCAAGAACCGGTCCACATGCTCCACTTCAAACGGCATTTGTCACAAGCACGGATATGTATGGCAATCCAGTATAAGTTCCTGTTAAGCCGGCTCCCACCACAGACATGTATGGAAATCCTCTACAACCATCTTCTCCTGCTCAACAACAAGCGTGTTATGGAGGGACATCATCTGCTGGTCAGCAATCAAAACCAAACACAGTACAGCTCGACACTTCAAGTTTCTCTAAGGTCAGTGTAGAAGTAGCAAGGGAACACATGGAGCTGCTTAACACTTTAGTGAGCGCGTACTGTGGGTTAGTGGAAGGTCAGATTGGCAACATTAATCTGACACAAGAAGACTATCGGCAGATTGACAAGGAAGAGATGGACTTGATGGATATCAAGTGGGCCTTTGCTAGTGCTGTAAGAAGGGCAAAGGATTTCATGGAAAGTACTGGCAGAACCAGCTTGGAAAGCAAGAAAGACACCAAGTATGGGTTCGATAAACAAACAGGCAGTAAAGTGCTTCAATTGTGGTGAACGGGGTCACTTTAAAAGGGAATGTACAAAGCCAGCACAGCATGGGAACCAGAATCCCTTCAGAAACCAAGGCAACCAGCAGAACCAGAACAGGAACAATGAGCGTACATTAATACCTGTCAACAACCAGAGCCAAGCTGGAACATCAAATGCCAACCGGGCACTTGTGGTTCAAGTGGATGAAGGTTGTGACTGGTCAATCCAGTTGAGTGGTGATGCTCCAGATGGAACAGCATGTTTTGCTGAAGTGGTTAAGGATTTAGTTCACACCAGTGGTGGAGAATCTTCCGCCAATGGTGGTGAATCTTCTGAGGATGAAGACTCTTCGGGATATAGCAGGAGTTCAGATGAAGAATCCTCAAGTTCAGGCGATGATCATGTGGGTGAGACATTAAATGCGTCAGTCGATGCAGATATTGATGAGCTTTTGGAGGAAGCTGCAGCAGGAACTCAGAGAAGATCTATCTTGGTGGATCAAGCTGCTTATTCTTCGTCTTCTCTCCATTCAGCCTTTATGGCTAATGTCGACAGTTCATCAAGTCAGGTATGTGTCGATGAACCCACTGCTATTAATTGTGATAATTGTGATAGTTTGCATGCTAAATGTGCTGATTTAGAGGCAAACATGTCTGAGTTGCAAGGCAAACATGATGCTTTACAAGCTAGTTTGTTTGACTTGCAAGACAAACATGTTTCTTTGAATGCCAAGTGGTGTAAATTGCAAAGCAAACACGAGGCTTTGCAAGAGAAGTATGATGTGACATTCATCCACAATCAAAAGTTGACCGTGGATCTTTCAAAATGCACTGAAGCCAATATGTTTTATGAAAACCATGAAAAGGAGTTTAAATCGGTAATTGAAAAGTTAAAGAAAGATAAAACCGAGCTAACTAAAATGGTTTCCAGAAAACAAACTGACATTAATTTGTATATATCTCGCCTTGAGATTATGCAAAAAGAGATGGCTTGTGTGAAAACCGAAAGTGAGGCGATCCAACTTAAGCTAGACAGTTATTTGAGCTCTAGCTATGTGTTGGATCACATCATTGACGTTCAGAAAGAGAAGCGGGATGTCACATGCATAGGTTACAAGAAATGTCCACCACCAGTGAGACACAATTATGATGCAATGCCTGACGAGGAGGATAGAGTGTTCTTTGAACCATCTGTTCCTCTAGATGTTAAAGAATTTGCAACAGGACTTGGATACAAGAAAGAAGTATCATCAGATTCAGACGTGTCAGCAGATGCATGTGTGTCTTCTGCTGAACTGAATCAGGACCCTCCAGTTATTATTGAGGATGCTGATTCTTCTGATGATGAATCCGATGATACTGTACCAGCAAAGTCTGATGCGGAAATCAAAGAAGAGGACATACCTCTTGAGAATCATATTCTATGTGATCCTCCTGCAAAACCCGCTAAGACTGTTGCAATCGAGTCCTCGTCTGCAAAAGAGTCGGAGAGTGTGAACTTGCTGTACACTCTTGTTGGTGATGATAAAATCTACTCTGACAAAGATTTTCCTATTAAGAATGTTAATCAATCTTTAATAAGTAAAGTCTTTGAAAATTCGACAAGTAAGTTTTTAGGAAAGACTGGACCACGTGTTACAGTTACACAGTGTCCTCCTATTCCAAAGGCCGAAATTCGAAAACAATATGGCAATAAGAAACTACCAACAGTGCAAAAACAGCAAAATCACACCAAGCCAAAAGGAAAATCACCGGCTCAAGCACAAAAGAAGCCGAATCAAAAGAAGAACAAAAATGTGAACTTTGTGAAATCTAAGGGAACGGACAAAATTGAAACTTTTGAAAACAAATCTAACTTGGATTTTGTTAAACAATCAAAAGTACTGAAAAGAAATGAATCAAGTAGTTCAAAACCTAGTACCTCAGGATCACAATGTTCATCATCATCGGCAAGACGATCACATGATACTTCGGGGTTTGTTGAACGAAGATCATGTTTTGAGTGTGGTACAATTGGACATATAATTCGAAATTGTCCATATCTTCATAAACAAAAAGAGAAGGTTGATGTTCCCCGTGACCAAACTGACCGTAAGCGATCTGTTTCTGTAAAACAAGATCCCCGCCTTGTAAAAGAAAGGGAAAAGAAACAGAAACGCCAACAGGTCAAGAAACTTGAAAAGGAAATTAAAACCGATGTGGTTAACAAAACATCTGTTTCTGTCAAACCAGAAAATTCAAAAACTTCGAACAACCATGAAGTTAAAATCTTAAAGAACAACACTGGTAAAACAAAACAGACCTGGAAACCAAAAACGGTTACTGAATCAGGGGGATCATCACAATTTACCAATCATCAAAGACAAGAAGTTATTGTTATTGATGAAAATGGAAGACCCAAGACCACAATGGCTTGGGTCCCCATCTCCAACTAATTGATTGAGTTCATGTGCAGGGTGTTCCAGGAGGAACTATCAGTAGTGTCATTGGATTGTTGATAGTGGGGCATCCAGGCACATGACAGGCGACATGAAGCTTCTCTACGATGTCAAATCTATTAGAGGAGGTTATGTTGCTTTTGCTGGAGATAAGGGTGGTTATATTACGGGTGAAGGAATGATATCCAACGGGATTGTCAGCTTTGACAAGATCAACTTTGTGCAACAACTTGATCACAATCTTCTTAGTGTTTCTCAAATTTGTGACAAGCAATTCTCAGTACACTTTGATGCTAATGGATGTTATATGCTGAAACCAGGCTTCAAAATTCCAAAAGAATGGATTCTCTTGTCAGCTCCAAGGATAAATGATTTGTACGTCCTTGATATGAGCCAAGCTATTACTACGTCTGCACAAGCAACTTGTTTCGTTTCCAAAGCCACAGAAAAAGACTCTATCTCTTGGCACAGACGAATAGGTCACATTCACTTACGCAAAATGAATCATTTGGTTTCAAATGAATTGGTGAATGGTGTTCCTCTTAAAAACTTCCATCTTCAAGACGTCTGTGTTTCGTGCCAGAAAGGAAAACAAACGAAGAAACGACATCCTTCTAAGAAGATCAACACGGTGGCAGTTCCTCTTGAACGTTTGCACATGGATTTGTTCGGTCCTGTCAAGCACAAGAGTATTCGGAATGATCAATACTGCCTCGTGATTACTGATGATTATTCAAGATTTTCTTGGGTGGCATTCATGGCACACAAGAGTGAAACCTTTGGTATTATCAAAAACTTGATCATTCAGATTGAGAATTTGTATAAGTTGAAGGTTAGGCGGATACGTAGCGACAATGGTATTGAATTTAAAAATCATGCCATGGCGGAGTTTTGCACTTCAAAGGGTATTCTTCATGAGTTTAGTGCAGCTTATACTCCTCAACAGAATGGCGTCGCTGAACGTAAGAACCGCACATTGATCGAGACTGCTAGGACAATGTTGGTAGAGTCGCAGTTGCCCATTCCATTCTGGACTGAAGCTGTGGCCTCTGCATGTTACACATTGAACCGAGTCCTTACAGTCAAAAGGCACAATAAGACCTGCTTTGAGCTTCTTCAAAAACGGAAACCAGATTTGTCTTATCTTGAACCGTTTGGAGCTCCATGTACAATCATCGATCCTAATGGAAAGTTTGGGGCAAAAGCAATTGATGGATACTTTCTTGGGTATGCCACCCCTAACTTACGAGTCTGGAATCTAGAGACTAAAAGGGTCGAGGAATGGTCTGAGGTCAGAGTACAAAGGCACACTTTGCCAGTCAAATGTCCTGGTCAGCCTTGGATGTTTGAGTACGATGACTTTTACAATTCGATCAATGTTGAAGCCGTTGAAGAAAGTGCTGCGGCAAGGATGTTTTTCGAGAGTGACAATGCAACAGTTTCACCAGTGGTGCGTCCAATTCTTGTCAATCAAGAACCATCTTCGGTGAACAATAATACTCTCGACAATGAGGATTTTCATGATGCAACCGAATTGAACGAATCTTCAGAGGATGATGAATTTCTAGATGCAGATCAAGAAGCTCCAACAACAGCAGTTCATGGTACTTCAGAGGGTACTCCTCCAGTGGATGCACATAGAACAGCTGAAGCTACTGCATCATCCTCTTCGTCAATTCCGGGCATTGATTTAGTTGTTGATCTCAATTTCAACAATCTGGGTATAAATATTCCAGTTCCAGATAATCCAGAAACAAGGATTCATAATACCCATCCTCAACAAAACATCATCGGAAATGTGCAAAGTGGCATTCAAACAAGAAACATGTTGCGAAACAACAACAATGCAGGCCTGTATGCAGCTATTCGAGAATCCGGGCAACAAAACGATTGGTCTTTCGCGTGTTATGTTTCACAGGAAGAGCCAAGAACTTGGAAAGAAGCAATGAAAGATAACTCTTGGGTTGAAGCAATGCAGGAAGAGCTGCAACAGTTCCAGAAGCTTGGTGTCTGGAAACTCGTAGAGAAACCTGCTGGCTACAAGAAGATTGGTACCCGTTGGGTGTTTAAATGCAAAAAGGATGACCGCGGAGTTGTTATCCGGAACAAAGCACGTTTAGTCGTTCAAGGTTTTCGTCAGATAGAAGGAATCGACTACAACGAAGTCTATGCACCTGTTGCACGTCTGGAAGCAATTCGGATCTTTCTGGCTTATGCCTCATTCAAAGGATTCAAGGTTTACCAGATGGACGTCAAAAGTGCATTCTTACATGGTGTGGTTGAAGAAGAGGTGTACGTCGAACAGCCCCCAGGTTTTGAAGATCCTATCCATCCCGATCGGGTTTGGTTGCTCAACAAAGCTCTCTATGGTCTACATCAAGCACCGCGAGCTTGGTATGCAACCTTATCTAACTATTTGCTGGAGAACGGTTTTCGAAGAGGTCTTATTGACTGTACTCTTTTCATCAAAGAACAAGATGGAGATCTTCTTCTGGTACAGGTATACGTTGATGATATTATTTTTGGTTCTACTAATGATGTCTTGTGTAGGAATTTCGAGCGCATTATGCAGGATAAATTTGAGATGAGTGCTATGGGGGAAATGACTTTCTTTTTGGGCCTACAAGTGCAACAAACTGAGTCTGGGATATTCATCCATCAGACTAAATATGTTGGTGACATCTTGAGCCGGTTCCAGATGTCTGATGCAACGCCCATTGGTACCCCACTGCCACAAAATCACGGAATTACTCCAGACTTGAAGGGTGAAGCTGTTAACCCCTCATACTATCGCGCAATGATCGGATCTCTTATGTACCTCACAGCATCAAGGCCAGACATAATGTACCCAACGTGCCTGCTTGCCAGATATCAAGTCAACCCGAAGGCCTCACATCTTGCAGCTGTAAAAAGGATTTTTCGTTATTTGAAGGGTTGCCCTGACACCGGTCTATGGTACCCTAGGGATAATAACTTTGAATTGGTCGCTTTAAGTGATTCTGATTTTGGCGGATGCAAAATCGACGGCAAATCCACAACGGCTGGATGTCAGTTTTTAGGAAATCGCCTAGTCACATGGCAGTGCAAGAAGCAGACGTGCGTCGCTACATCAACATGCGAAGCTGAATACATTGCTGCTTCGAGTTGTTGTTCCCAAGTTCTTTGGATCCAACAACAATTACGCGACTACGGTTTTGAATTCCTAACTACTCCTATTTACGTTGATAATTTTGCTGCTTTACAGATCACTAGAAATCCTGTGCAGCACTCAAAGACCAAACACATCGAAATCAAATATCACTTCATACGTGATTGCTTTGAGAAAAGGCTAATCGATGTTGTTAAGGTCCACACCGATGACCAACGTGCCGACCTTTTTACCAAAGCATTTGACAAATCAAGATTTGACTTTTTATTATTGGTAAACGGCATTAAGGTCAAGCAAGAGTAAAACCAACATCGGAAAATCATTTTTGTAAATACCTTTGTGTTTTTAAATTTTATCTTAGTTTATTGATTTTAGGGGGAGTAAATCCAAAATCTGAAAATCCAAAAACATCGAAAAATTTCAAAAACACAAAAACAATAGAAAAACAGAAATGGGTTTTCTGGCGAGCAAAAGAGAAAATGATAGTACATCAGTGGTCTATCCAAACCTCTTTAAACCTTAAATGAAAAACGATAAGCAGCTCTATATAAGATGTATCGGTAAGCTCACAATCATTTTAAAGTGTGCAGGGTGATATAAATCTTAATCGACTGAAGACCAGGTGGGAACCATTCATTGGCATATGGTCTTAGTACCGAAATTTCGTTTGATAGATTGCCGAGGTTCTGAGATATAAATTTGATTTACTTTACGTTTGATCCAATCACAATGCTTATACAAGTTACATTGAGTTCAACTGGATACGTCGAAATACGTGATTTCATATGGTTAATACATCATATAACGTTTGTACTAATCCATTCAATGTTTACGATGTACCCGCGCCGCAACGCGGACGGGTCTTAATCCTAGTTATTATTATTTAATAAAAGAGATAAATAAAAAAATAATTACATGAAAGAAGAATAAAATTAATAATTCTTAGTAGCATGGGTTTACACTTAAACAACTTAAACTTAAACATAAAAAAATATATAGATTTGGCATACTATTATAACTTATCGGTTCGGTTATTGAAAATGATTATCCGAAAATCGAACCGAAATTTTTGGTTATTAAAAATCCAAAAACCGAGCCGTCGGTTTTTTTGATTCGGCTTTTTCGATCCGGATTTTTCGATTATTTCGGTTACGGTTCGATTATTTGAGTTTTTTGCTCACCCCTACAATATATGGCAAGACAGAAACGAAATACTTACCAATATTCGCTGACAATAAGACAAAAAGACAAAACACCAAATTGTTTAAAGAATAATACCCAAAAAAACAACACGATCCCACAACATACGTAAACAAACAAAAAAAAATACTTACCTAAAGTTACCGGAAAATCACCAGAAAACTCAACTAAAGTAATCCGCGTGTAGAGAGGGGTAAAGGAGAAAGAGGCGATGAGAGGTCAACCTTTTAAACCCCCACCGACCCAAAAAGGTACAAACCAAAAAGCCCAAAAAACAACCAAACCAAAGCAAGTAAACGTTATAAAGCACAAGGTAGAGCCAACAATGCACTTAAACCTTGTAAATTAACATTATATAAATAGCATGCTAGTTTTTAGTTTCACCACAGCATACATGTATCTATTTTCATAAGTTGGTTTTTTTATTATTTTATTAATATAATTAATCTCCATCATATTTTGTTTTCTTTTATAATTATTAAGATACAATATTTTATAGAATTCCAAGTATGTCATTGCGACGTACCTATCTTTATCTGCGTATTAATAAAAACTTTTTCTAAAACTGAATTGTGAGTAGTAGTGTACAAACAATCTAAGCATAAACCTAAATGTTATCAAAACTACATCATTTTTTTTTTTGAAAAATAACATCATTTACCCTTTTCGTTTATGTTGTTGTGACGTGTCTATTTTTTGTTTACATCTCGATATAAACTTTTTCCTAAACCGAGTTATTAGTAGTAATGTACAAGTAACCGAAGCACAAACATACATGTTATTATAGCTACACAAAAATTATATAAAGTGATACCATAAACCATCTTTTGTTATTCTAATAATATAATTTAATAAAAGTTTCTTTTTTGAAAATTGAATGGGTCAAACATAATTGATTTTTTTTATTTATACCGTGGAAAATTGAACTGATACAGTTAGAACAACTTTGGTTCCGAAACCAGCATTCGTTTTTATGGTTTCCAGTATAAATTACGTTTAAACTTGAGTAGTATCTGTAACAGAGTATCTTTTTTGTTTCATAAGCTATAATATGAACAGCATCGGTATCAATACTAGTATTCCTTTTTCTCTTTTTTGGTTGCTATACTAAGGTGGTGTTTGTTTTTCTAAAAAATATTTGCGCAGACTTTTCTATGTGCGCCGCGCAGACACTGCCATCTGCTGACTGTTTGTTTTTCCAAAGACGTTTCATTAAAAAACGTTCGCACGAGCTCTTTTTGGTACAGACTTGGCCCAACCATTTCTAAGATCTTCTAAGGTCTGCAGAGGGTCAAACATCACCATCGTCCACCACTGACCACTGTCCATCACCACCGTCCACCACCCACCACCGTCCATCACCACCACCACCATCGTTCACCACCCACCACCACCCACCACTACCACCCACCACCACCATCTGTACACCACCACCAGTTTATTTTAGAAGTCTACATATGTTAAAAAACAAGCAGCCTTCTTCTTGCAGACTGTAGAGGTTTGGTCCACCTCTTCTTCTACAGATGTCTGTAGATATGGTCCACAGACTGCAGACATTTTACCTCTTAAAAAGAGTAAAATGCACGGATAGTCCCTGTGGTTTAAGTAACACCTATAGTCTCTAACTTTTGGAAATTACACCGGTGCTCCCTGTGGTTTACTTTTTGTTACTCGGATGGTCCCTGGAGTGGATGTCCTTTAGCATTCCCAGTTAAGTTAAGCTGATGTAAAAAGACAAAATTACCCTTACTAAATGAATTATATATTATATCATACATATATCTAGGTCAAACCCCCACCACCATCTCCCGTCATCATCACCACCGCCTGCCATCACCCACTTCCACCCCCCACACCACCCACTTCTTCGTAAGCAACACACAATTGATTTCACATTAAGATGTAAATTTCATACGGTTTCCCCAACTTTTAAAAAGCTTCAATCGAATAGTCATGTTATCTTCCAAAATGGCTAAATTCAATTTGTACAACAACACAAAACCCCAATTTGTTCAACAAAACATCGGTTTCCCTCGTTTGCATCTTCCAAAATGGGGACTCCGACCATAAACCGACTCGTTGTTCCGGTGCCGGTGGCTCCTCGTTTGCATCTTCCAAAACGAGGTTGCATCTTCCAGATCTTGATCTTAGTTTGCATCTTCCAAAACGAACGGTTATGGTGGAGTTTGCAGAGGTGGACAGTGGTTGTGGTGCTGTGACAGTGGTGGTGCAGGTGTGGGGTTGGATGGCGCCATGGTGGCAGGTGGTGGTGCTAGTGGCGGCAAGTGGCGGGGGTTTGCCTGAGAGAGAGAGAAAGAGAGAGAGAGAGAGAGTAGAGATAGTCGGTGTGTGTTTTAGAGAGAGTAGAGATAGTCGGTGTGTGTTTTAGAGAGAGTGAGTGTATGTGTGTGTTTATGTAGCTATATATGTGTGTGTGAATATTTTTTCTTATACTTTAATAAAAGCAAGGGTAATTTTGTAATTTCAAATGGACTTAACGGAGAAAACTAAACACCATCCACTCTAGGGACTATCCGGGGGGAGGTTAGGTTTTTTTAGCTATTTTAGGTTGTGTTCACATTGGTTCTCGCAATAAAGGTGGTTCTCGCATGAACCTTACCCTATATGTGTATATATATATATATATATATAGAATTGCGCTAAAATGAGAACCACCCCGAGTTGTAAGAACCGCGAGAACCACACCATCCGGGTCGCTGTTTACCACGATTTTTTTTTACAACTAGATGTGTGTATTATAAACACAGCCGTAAAAAAAAATTTAAACGCCCCCCCCCCCCCCCCCCGAGGGGGTAGTTTTTACACCACAAGTTTGGTGTAAAAAAAAAGAAAAAAGAAAAAAGAAAAAAGAAAAAAAAATAAAAACACCAAACTTGTGGTGTAAAAAACTACCCCCTAGGGGGGGGGGCGTTTAAAATTTTTTTTTTTACGGCTGTGTTTATAATACACACATCTAGTTGGAAAAAAAATCGTGGTAAACGGCGACCCGGATGGTGTGGTTATCGCGGTTCTTACAACTCGTGGTGGTTCTCATTCTAGTGGTCTCCTACATATATATATATATATATATATATATATATATATATATATATATATATATATATATATCGGGTAAGTATAGAATGAAATCTCATATGTGGCTACGATTGAACCAAGTCATCATATATATCACATATCATATGTGCCCAAAAGAGTATATTTGTAACTTCACGTTAACGTCTCACTTGAATGGATTTAAAGTTGATCATCATTAAATTATCTAGCCTAACCATGAATTTAGGTTGACCATCTTCATTTAATTTGTCCCCCACACGTGTTGTTATTCGACAAAACTTTTGTAATTTGATATTAATGAGTCCTTACTTCACCTATATTAGGTTTGTAACCTAAAATTCTTGGATTTTGTGAGAAATGAACCCCCGGTCTTCGTATGTTCATTATATTGGTTTTTTGGATTTTTTACCATATTTTTTACACATTATCATCTACAAATATCCATCCTCTCCCTCCCTCACATAGGTTCATGAATTTTACCCTGACCCAGATTTGATGATCAATACAGTTTGTCCATTTGTGAGGGCTTTTTTAGGGGTGCGGGTATGTTGTAGCGGATCCAATCTTTGAGGGATGAAAATGAGGGGTTGATGAGTGAGCTAAAGACTTCTCAAACTGTTGTTGCTGAGGTCCGGTGTTGGGTGGTGAGCGCTGAGCAGGAGCTCTTAGAGAGGGAGGTATGATTTTTCCTTCCTCCCTTCCTTCCCCTCTCTTTTTTTTGTTTAGATATGCATGCCTTCTTATTGTTTTTCTTGTTTAGAATGCAGGTGCTTTCTTGAAACGGAATGAGAGGGCTTGGGAGAAGGAGCGGGCTAAGTGGATGGAGGAACGAATATATATATTGGTTAAGTATAGAATGAAATCTCATGTGTGGCTAAGGTTGAACTAAGTCATCACATATATTCACATAGCATATGATCCCAAACGGTACATTTGTAACTTCACGCTAACCTCTCACTTGAATGGATTTAAAGTTGACCTTTATTAAATTATCTAGCCTAACCATGAATTTAGGTTGACCATCTTCATTTAATACGTCCCCCACACATGTTGTTCTTCGACAAAACTTTTGGAATTTGATATTAATGAGTCCCCAATCTCGGTTACTTCACCTATATTAAGTTTGTAACCTAAAATTCTTGGATTTTGTGAGAAATGAACCCCCGGTCTTCTCGTATGTTCATTACATTGGTTTTTTGGATTTTTTACCATATTTTTTACACAATATCATCTAGCATACCCTATTAAGTATTTAGCTTCGAAGATCTTCGAGTAGTTAAACATCATTTTCATGTCTTTGTTTCTTGTTATGCACAATTTCTTTATGAGTTCCATAATTTTTCCAAATATTTGTTAATCAAATCTTAAGTAGAGTGGTTTCATATGGATGTTTATATATTTTCATTTTACTTTTTTATAGCATATTTTTCTTTTTATTCTTAACCATAATTTTTTGTAGCATTGTATACATTTGATATACTTTTAGTTTATCACGGATACACCTAAGCTAACATATTTTTAGTTTATTTTAGGTAATAGGACTAGAAATGGAAAAATAACATATCTAAACAATCTCTTAACCATATAATATTATAAATAATTACATGAAACATATAACTAAATAAAATATCAGTATCTAAATAACCATGTAAAAAATGAAAATTTAAGGGTGAATTCAATAACTTTGGGCTTGAAATACTAAAACCCGACCCAATACTAAATAGAGGTGTAAAAAAACCCGGGGTGGGGCCAATACACTGATTTTCAACCCGTCCTAATCTGAAAAACAACTTTGGGCCAAACCGATTTAAGCCACGGCCCAACCCGGCGGTTTGGCATAGGTTCAGGACTTTTGTATTACTACGTCTGCACAAGCAACTTGTTTCGTTTCCAAAGCCACAGAAAAAGACTCTATCTCTTGGCACAGACGAATGGGTCACATTCACTTACGCAAAATGAATCATTTGGTTTCAAATGAATTGGTGAATGGTGTTCCTCTTAAAAACTTCCATCTTCAAGACGTCTGTGTTTCGTGCCAGAAAGGAAAACAAACGAAGAAACGACATCCTTCTAAGAAGATCAACACGGTGGCAGTTCCTCTTGAACGTTTGCACATGGATTTGTTCGGTCCTGTCAAGCACAAGAGTATTCGGAATGATCAATACTGCCTCGTGATTACTGATGATTATTCAAGATTTTCTTGGGTGGCGTTCATGGCACACAAGAGTGAAACCTTTGGTATTATCAAAAACTTGATCATTCAGATTGAGAATTTGTATAAGTTGAAGGTTAGGCGGATACGTAGCGATAATGGTACTGAATTTAAAAATCATGCCATGGCGGAGTTTTGCACTTCAAAGGGTATTCTTCATGAGTTTAGTGCAGCTTATACTCCTCAACAGAATGGCGTCGCTGAACGTAAGAACCGCACATTGATCGAGACTGCTAGGACAATGTTGGTAGAGTCGCAGTTGCCCATTCCATTCTGGACTGAAGCTGTGGCCTCTGCATGTTACACATTGAATCGAGTCCTTACAGTCAAAAGGCACAATAAGACCTGCTTTGAGCTTCTTCAAAAACGGAAACCAGATTTGTCTTATCTTGAACCGTTTGGAGCTCCATGTACAATCATCGATCCTAATGGAAAGTTTGGGGCAAAAGCAATTGATGGATACTTTCTTGGGTATGCCACCCCTAACTTACGAGTCTAGAATCTAGAGGCTAAAAGGGTCGAGGAATGGTCTGAGGTCAGAGTACAAAGGCACACTTTGCCAGTCAAATGTCCTGGCCAGCCTTGGATGTTTGAGTACGATGACTTTTTCAATTCGATCAATGTTGAAGCCGTTGAAGAAAGTGTTGCGGCAAGGATGTTTTTCGAGAGTGACAATGCAACAGTTTCACCAGTGGTGCGTCCAATTCTTGTCAATCAAGAACCATCTTCGGTGAACAATAATACTCTCGACAATGAGGATTTTCATGATGCAACCGAATTGAACGAATCTTCAGAGGATGATGAATTTCTAGATGCAGATCAAGAAGCTCCAACAACAGCAGTTCATGGTACTTCAGAGGGTACTCCTCCAGTGGATGCACATAGAACAGCTGAAGCTACTGCATCATCCTCTTCGTCAATTCCGGGCATTGATTTAGTTGTTGATCTCAATTTCAACAATCTGGGTATAAATATTCCAGTTCCAGATAATCCAGAAACAAGGATTCATAATACCCATCCTCAACAAAACATCATCGGAAATGTGCAAAGTGGCATTCAAACAAGAAACATGTTGTGAAACAACAACAATGCAGGCCTGTATGCAGCTATTCGAGAATCCGGGCAACAAAACGATTGGTCTTTCGCGTGTTATGTTTCACAGGAAGAGCCAAGAACTTGGAAAGAAGCAATGAAAGATAACTCTTGGGTTGAAGCAATGCAGGAAGAGCTGCAACAGTTCCAGAAGCTTGGTGTCTGGAAACTCGTAGAGAAACCTGCTGGCTACAAGAAGATTGGTACCCGTTGGGTGTTTAAATGCAAAAAGGATGACCGCGGAGTTGTTATCCGGAACAAAGCACGTTTAGTCGTTCAAGGTTTTCGTCAGATAGAAGGAATCGACTACAACGAAGTCTATGCACCTGTTGCACGTCTGGAAGCAATTCGGATCTTTCTGGCTTATGCCTCATTCAAAGGATTCAAGGTTTACCAGATGGACGTCAAAAGTGCATTCTTACATGGTGTGGTTGAAGAAGAGGTGTACGTCGAACAGCCCCCAGGTTTTGAAGATCCTATCCATCCCGATCGGGTTTGGTTGCTCAACAAAGCTCTCTATGGTCTACATCAAGCACCGCGAGCTTGGTATGCAACCTTATCTAACTATTTGCTGGAGAACGGTTTTCGAAGAGGTCTTATTGACTGTACTCTTTTCATCAAAGAACAAGATGGAGATCTTCTTCTGGTATAGGTATACGTTGATGATATTATTTTTGGTTCTACTAATGATGTCTTGTGTAGGAATTTCGAGCGCATTATGCAGGATAAATTTGAGATGAGTGCTATGGGGGAAATGACTTTCTTTTTGGGCCTACAAGTGCAACAAACTGAGTCTGGGATATTCATCCATCAGACTAAATATGTTGGTGACATCTTGAGCCGGTTCCAGAATGTCTGATGCAACGCCCATTGGTACCCCACTGCCACAAAATCACGGAATTACTCCAGACTTGAAGGGTGAAGCTGTTAACCCCTCATACTATCGCGCAATGATCGGATCTCTTATGTACCTCACAGCATCAAGGCCAGACATAATGTACCCAACGTGCCTGCTTGCCAGATATCAAGTCAACCCGAAGGCCTCACATCTTGCAGCTGTAAAAAGGATTTTTCGTTATTTGAAGGGTTGCCCTGACACCGGTCTATGGTACCCTAGGGATAATAACTTTGAATTGGTCGCTTTCAGTGATTCTGATTTTGGCGGATGCAAAATCGATGGCAAATCCACAACGGCTGGATGTCAGTTTTTAGGAAATCGCCTAGTCACATGGCAGTGCAAGAAGCAGACGTGCGTCGCTACATCAACATGCGAAGCTGAATACATTGTTGCTTCGAGTTGTTGTTCCCAAGTTCTTTGGATCCAACAACAATTACGCGACTACGGTTTTGAATTCCTAACTACTCCTATTTACGTTGATAATTCTGCTGCTTTACAGATCACTAGAAATCCTGTGCAGCACTCAAAGACCAAACACATCGAAATCAAATATCACTTCATACGTGATTGCTTTGAGAAAAGGCTAATCGATGTTGTTAAGGTCCACACCGATGACCAACGTGCCGACCTTTTTACCAAAGCATTTGACAAATCAAGATTTGACTTTTTATTATTGGTAAACGGCATTAAGGTCAAGCAAGAGTAAAACCAACATCGGAAAATCATTTTTGTAAATACCTTTGTGTTTTTAAATTTTATCTTAGTTTATTGATTTTAGGGGGAGTAAATCCAAAATCTGAAAATCCAAAAACATCGAAAAATTTCAAAAACACAAAAACAATAGAAAAACAGAAATGGGTTTCCTGGCGAGCAAAAGAGAAAATGATAGTACATCAGTGGTCTATCCAAACCTCTTTAAACCTTAAATGAAAAACGATAAGCAGCTCTATATAAGATGTATCGGTAAGCTCACAATCATTTTAAAGTGTGCAGGGTGATATAAATCTTAATCGACTGAAGACCAGGTGGGAACCATTCATTGGCATATGGTCTTAGTACCGAAATTTCGTTTGATAGATTGCCGAGGTTCTGAGATATTCGGTCTTTATGCTGCTTATCATCTGGGTATCATGGTTGTATCTTTTACCGAAAAATAACGGGGACGCAAGTCTAGTTCTTCCATGATACTATACATACGTGTACATATTGCATTCGACCTCAATAAGTGATCAACAATCACATGTCCAAACAAATAAGTGATAAAATATCACATTTATCCGGGAGTCAAGTTCGTCTCTCTGCTGTACGGAAGTACTGACCTGTTCACGGACTTGCTCCTGTGCCCTCATGCATATGAAAATCAAGTTCCTCATCAATAAGTGATTCTATCACATAGGGCTTGTTTTCAAATCAAAATAAGTGAGAATCTCACATCATATACGGTCAAACAGATGATAATCGGTATTCTCACCGGTAAGATGAACCCTCGTGCATACCTTGATACGGGAATGTGTCGTGATGTGGATGAACACCGGTCGGTAAGTATAAATCATACCTTAACGTATCCCCTCGCCATGATTACATCTGATAAGTTGAGCTTAAGTGGACAACAATACCGATAACTGTTGTAGGATGCTTATCTTGATGTTAACTAATTGAACAACAAGAGCGTTTTGGCATGACCGTACACTGATATGATTCTCTTACCCTCGAAACTCGCAAAAAGAATGTCTGTATATATTTATTTACTGCTTTCAGTCTTTACATTTGAAATATTCAAAAAAAAAATATAATACCAAAAAGATTTTAGGTGTGTTTTAATATAAACTTTATAAAAGCCAAAAAGATTTTATTTCTACTTTATTTTCGATTGTACGATGTTGGATCTCGAGTCTTCGTTACCTGAAACCTGACTGAAAACCGAATTGACTAAATCTTCATAAACGGTTGAAATTTGCAAGTTTTGAAAGTTAGAAACTAAAACTGACAAATTTATTAAACTTTCAAACTGTCGGACGGTGTTTGATTGAGACATGGTCATACGTGTGTCATTTGTTTATGCTAACTATATTCCAAGCAGTTGTTCTCATTACGCGTTTAGATTTCTTGCATGTGCAGATTCTAAAGGCAAGGAGAACATAGTCGACGACAAGCTTCGGAATGAAGACACGACGTGAAGGCACTCAAATGATGAAGATGATCGAGTTGCCGCTGACCATCATCAACACCACAAGGATCTCAAGCATTGAAGATCAAGTCATTCACGAGCATAACTCAAGGGGGAGCTTATGTTAAGGGGGAGTTTGTCAACACACTTCCTACATGATACGGGTAGTTTGTTGATACACTTTCTGCTTTCAAGACGTGAAGACTTTAAAGATCCTCCGACATTGAAGACTTGAAAGGACGTCAGAGACTTGAAGACACGAAGATCGAGACAAAGCTACAGCCAAGGGGGAGTTTGTTGGTGCACTTGTGTCTGTACTTTGTCTGTATTTTGTCATGATAGAAAACGATGTCCTTTGTTAGTCCTGTAAGTTTGACCAAGTCAACCATCCTCCTGGTTTGACTTGGACAAACAGTTAGTACATGATTGTAACATGTTTGTGTCGAAGGATGAGTCATCGAAGGATAGTTTAGATCCTTCGATGAGCTCGAAAGATAAAACTTCGATGGATGTTGATGGACCTCGATAGATTATCCTTCGAGGTATATGTAGATCCTTCGACAGGTTTCAGATCGATAGATGATCTTTCGATCAGTCTATCTATCTGATCCTTCGACCAGACGATCTGTGTTGGGTATATATACCCATGTAATGTGTTCACTTCTTTTTTAGAGAAGCAAGCAGAACAAAGAGAGCATTCTGTGAGAGAACACACATTGAGAGAGAGTTTGCAAAATAGATTTGTAAACATTGAGCTTGTAACCGAACCTTTCATTCGTATTAATACAAGTGGTGTTAATCGGTGAATATTGTGTGTGTCTTGTATGTGCTTGTTTCATCTCGGTTTGCACTCTAGCTTGGATTCTGCACTTGCTAGGGTGTTAAACATAACAAGGATAAGGTTTAACCTCATCCTCCGAGGGACCTACATTATGCATGAAGGATTGCAGCTGGTAAAACAAATCGTCAAGAAATTGTTCATGAAGAATTGCAGCCGGTAAAACACATGTTACATTGTGAATGTTTAAAACACGACGACAAAAAATCCTCTACTTAATCCAATGATAAACTGCTAAAACACAACGGTATTAGTCTGCTTGCTGCTAAAACACAACGGTGTTATCTGCTTGCGATTAAAACACAATGTCAAGAAATCCTTCAGTATTAATTCAATATGGTAATCATTGTTAGATAAATCATAAAATTGCTACAACACATCAAACAAAAATTCAAGTTTATGCATATCATAAAACTTTACCATCACCGCAATCAGCCATAACATTTGACGCCATGATTTTGATCAGTAAAGATGTTATAAAGAACCAGATGCAATACGAATGCTCTTGGATATGTTGTATCAATTGTATAATTTAAACGAAACCGTCGATTTGATTTAATGAGATATTTAGTTTCCTTAATTATCTGGTTAGTTAGCTAATCTATTAATATAATCCATAATTAAAATAATAATCAACTTACCTTAATACCCTTTTGATTAAAAACTCCAATTGTCACATGTACCTACACTTTGTAAGGAAAAAATGGATTTGTAGCCAACTCCTACACTTTAGTTCAATCTTAGCCACATATGAGATTTCATTCTACACTTACCTGATATATATATAGGACAAAGATCCGTTAGGAACCACCCTTTATTGCGGGAACCGCGAGAACCAATGTGAACACAACCAAAAATGCCTAAAAATAGCTAAAAAACACTCAAAAGAAATTTTTTTGGCTACTAAAAGTAGCGATTTTAACATAAAAAATATAAAAAAAACAAAATTTTTTTTTAGATTTTTTAGGTTTTTGGGGGGTTTAGTTTTTAGCATTTTAGCTTGGGGGTGGGGGGGTGTAGGGTGGGGGGGTTGGGTTTTTTTAGGTTTTTTGAGAGTTTTAGTTTTTAGCATTTAGCTTGGGGGGGGGGGGTTAGGGTTTTTTTTTTTTGGGGGGGGGGGGGGGGGTTGGGGGTTAGGTTTTTTTGGGGGGGAGGGGGTGGGGGTTAGGTTTTTCTCGGGTTTTTTAGCTATTTTAGGTTGTGTTCACATTGGTTCTCGCGGTTCTCGCAATAAAGGTTGTTCTCGCATGAACCTTACCCTATATATATATATATATATGTGTAAATATATATATATATTTATATATCGGGTAAGTATAGAATGAAATCTCATATGTGGCTAAGATTGAACTAAGTTATAATATATATATCACATATCATATCATAGGATCCCAAAAGTGTATATTGTAACTTCACGCTAACCTCTCACTTGAATGGATTTAAAGTTGACCTTCATTAAATTATCTAGCCTAACCATGAATTTAGGTTGACCATCTTCATTTAATTTGTCCCCCACACGTGTTGTTATTCGACAAAACTTTTGGAATTTGATATTAATGAGTCCCCAATCTCGGTTACTTAACCTATATTAGGTTTGTAACCTAAAATTCTTGGATTTTGTGAGAAATGAACCCCCGGTCTTCGTATGTTCATTATATTGGTTTTTTGGATTTTTTACCATATTTTTTTACACAGTATCATCTACAAATATCCATGCCCCCCTCCCTCACATAGGTTCATGAATTTTGCCCTGAACTCAGAGATCTTTGATGATCAATACAGTTTGTCCATTTGTGAGGGCTTTTTTAGGGGTGCTGGTATGCTGCAGCGGATCCAATCTTTGAGGGATGAAAATGAGGGGTTGATGAGTGAGCTAAAGACTTCTCAAACTGTTGCTGATGAGGTCTGGTGTCGGGTGGTGAGCGCTGAGCAGGAGCTCTTAGAGAGGGAGGTATGATTTTTCCTTCCTCCCTTCCTACCCCTCTTTTTTTTTTTTTTTTTTTTGTTTAGATATGCATGCCTTCTTATTGTTTTTCTTGTTTAGAATGCATGGGCTTTCTTGAAAGGGAATGAGAGGGCTTGGGAGAAGGAGCGGGCTGAGTGGATGGAGGAACGAATATATATATCGGTTAAGTATAGAATGAAATCTCATGTGTGGCTAAGATTGAACTAAGTCATCACATATATCACATATCATATGATCCCAAAAGGTACATTTGTAACTTCACGCTAACCTCTCACTTGAATGGATTTAAAGTTGACCTTTATTAAATTATCTAGCCTAACCATGAATTTAGGTTGACCATCTTCATTTAATTCGTCCCCCACACGTGTTGTTCTTCAACAAAACTTTTGGAATTTGATATTAGTGAGTCCCCAATCTCGGTTACTTCACCTATATTAGGTTTGTAACCTAAAATTCTTGGATTTTGTGAGAAATGAACCCCCGGTCTTCTCATATGTTCCTTATATTGGTTTTTTGGATTTTTTACCATATTTTTTTACACAATATCATCTAGCATACCCTATTAAGTATTTAGCTTCGAAGATCTTCGAGTAGTTAAACATCATTTTCATGTCTTTGTTTCTTGTTATGCACAATTTCTTTATGAGTTCCATAATTTTTCCAAATATTTGTTAATCAAATGTTAAGTAGAGTGGTTTCATATGGATGTTTATATATTTTCATTTTACTTTTTTATAGCATATTTTTCTTTTTATTCTTAACCATAATTTTTTGTAGCATTGTATACATTTGATATACTTTTAGTTTATCACGGATACACCTAAGCTAACATATTTTTAGTTTATTTTAGGTAATAGGACTAGAAATGGAAAAATAACATATCTAAACAATCTCTTAACCATATATAATATTATAAATAATTACATGAAACATATAACTAAATAAAATATATGTATCTAAATAACCATGTAAAAAATGAAAATTTAAGGGTGAGTTCAATAACTTGGGGCTTGAAATACTAAAACCCGACCCAATACTAAATAGAGGTGTAAAAAAACCCGGGGTGGGGCCAATACACTGATTTTCAACCCGGCCTAATCTAAAAAACAACTTTGGGCCAAACCGGTTTAAGCCACGGCCCAACCCAGCGGTTTGGCATAGGTTCAGGACTTTTGTATTGAGAACCGATCCAACCTGAATTGATATTGGCCCGATCCAATAAAAAGACTATCCAAATCAGCTTTAGTGGGTTGGGATTTTAAACCCTCAAATCAGCTTATAACCCGAACCGGTTTGGCACATTAATAAAACGATTCGGTTTGGCCCAAAACCGGTTTTTGTACTCCTCATATTGGTGAATCAAGCCCAAGTTTTGGAAAAGAGGTCGGCCCAAGATGACCCTCATTACAATGCATGCTTTTCTGCGCGCTTACAAAAACAAATAAAATCACACACATCTTCCTTCTTAAACGCACTGTAAGGACTCAACGAGGCTGCACAAACTCAACCACCTAATTTCAAAATCCAGTTCTTCGATTAGCAATCAGGTTTCATTTCTACCTTTTAGATTCATCAATCAAAGCTTTGATTAGTGTTTTGACTGGTTAAATTCTCGAATATGTCGTATTTGAAATGAATTAGGTTTTGTATGATGATGTTTAGATATTTTTAACAGGATCTGGTGATTTATGATTCGTTTCTTGATCTAGATGTTACATGTGAAATCTGTGAATGTTGTTACGAAAGTTGTTTATGTGATATGGTTGATGAATAATTTAGGTGGTGAAACCGGCCCTAAGATTATGTTTATGTGATATGATTGTAGCTTGAGCGAATTAGTTTAGATTTTTTTAACTTAATAAGCTGTGATACTGATTTTAACTTTGAATTCTTGGTCTATATTATATATTTATATACCTACAGATGGAATTATATCAATTGCCAACTTTCCATATTGTACTAGTGATTTAGATGAACAATTTTTGCTATCTTGTTTGTGAATTTTGAGCGTTTACCATTTCTCTTTGTAAAGAAGAATTAGATGTTTATGTGATTTTTTAATCACTCCACATCCTGATGTTAATGATCCTTGTGTATATGTTAGTGATAGTGATGGAATAGTTGAATTTGTGGTATGGCCGAACATTTAACCGTTTGTGAAGTTAAAGAAAGATTCAGTGTTGTATTATATGTAATTTATAATAGATCAATGCTGTGAAACCCTAATATTACAAACGGCTCTTGCGAAATCAGTTCACACTTCCAACTTAATAAGCTATGATACTAATTTTAACCTGGAATTTGTGGTCTATATCAGTTGCCAAATTGTACTGGTTATTTTTTGCTATCTAGTTTGTGATTTTTGAACTGTGAATGTAGATTTGTTTTTCCATAGTTCTTTTTTTTCTAGAAAGTAATTGGATAGTTATGTGATTTTTTTAATCATCCCACATCCTGATGTTAATGATCTTTAGTGACAATGGCATATACTCTAGTGATTATGGTGGAATAGTTGAATTTGGGATACGATCGAACACTACATAATTAATGAAGTTAAAGAAATATTGAGTACCGTGTCATCTATAACACTTGAGAAGATATTTGAATCTTGATTGTACAATATAATAGATCAATGCTATGATACTAGTTTGAACCTTGAATTAGTTTGAGTGAATTAGTTCAGATTTGTAGCTTAATAAGCTATGATACTGGTTTGAACCTTGAATTTATGGTCAATATGTCTACAGATGGAATTATATCAGTTGCCATATTGTACTGGTGATTTAGATGAAAAATTTCCGCTATCTAGTTTGTGAATCGGGAATGTTGATTTGTTTTTCAACATATATGTGATTTTTTAATCATCCACATCTTGGTGTTAATGATCTTTGTGTATAAGCAATTCATATTAATGATGATGGTAAAATAGTTGAATTTGGGCTTATGGTCAAACATTTAATCATTCATGAAGTTAAACAAACATTGAATGCAACATTATCTGTAATACTTGAGACAGCGCCTAATTGTTTTCACTATACAGTATTTGAATCGTGATTTTACAATATAATTGATCAATGCTTTGCAACCCTAATTTTATGTTTTACGGCTCTATTTTTCCGGCCTTGTATTGTAGTTTGTGCGAATCAGTTTAGATTTCTTACTTAACTAGCTATGATACTAATTTTAACCTTGAATTTATGGTCTATTATGTCATATACCTACAGATGGAATTATATTGATTGCCAACTTGCCATATTGTACTGGTGATTTAGATGAACCATTTTCGCTATCTTATTTGTGAATTGTGAACGTTGATTTGTTTTTCCACCGTAATTTTTATAGTAAAGAATTATATATTTTTGTGACTTTTTAATCGTTCCACATCCTAGTGTAAATGATCTTTGTGTATACGCTTTTCAAATTAGTGAGAATGGTGGAATAGTTGAATTTGGGCTATGGTCGAACATTTAATCATTCATGATGTTAAAGAAACATTGAATACCTTATTTATCCTTAACTCTTGAGACAATGCTTCATTGTTTTCACCATACAATATTGTACAATATTATAGATCAATGCTGTGATGAGAACCATTTGTAGATATACTTCTAGATTGTTCAGAATACTCATGTTTAATCTCATGGTTTCCTCATGTTGTTGTTGATAAACAGGCACTTCTGATTTGTGAAGCCTTGAAGATGCCCAAAGATAGAAGATCTTCGTCTGGTAGGTGTAGGGCATCTCCCTATTCCTGTGACGACAAAAATGTCGATATAAAGAAACCCAAATCTCACTCCCTACAAATTGAAGATAAAAGTGAATGTGAAGAAGCTAGATGCCCTATTTGTATGGAACACCCACACAATGCGGTACTTCTACTTTGTTCTTCTTTTGACAAAGGATGCCGCCCCTACATGTGTGACACGGATCCCCAACTCTCTAATTGTCTTAACCAGTTTCACAAGTCAAATGTGAATAAGGTGAGACAACAAGCTAAGCTTGCTTGCCCTTTATGTAGGGGTGAAATCAACGGGTGGGCTGTGGTTGACCCTGCTCGGCAATTCATGGATTCGAAAACAAGAAATTGCTCAGTTGGTACCTGTGATTTTGTTGGAAATTATTCTCAACTAACAGAACATGCCAGCTGTGTACACCCAGGTGTTAGGCCAACAGATGTAGACCCTGAACGCGAACTTGAGTGGAGAAGGTTGGAAGAGGATATGGTGCAACAAGACCTGCTCAGTATGCAGTTGGAGTCGGATGATGCCGCTGAAGTCATTGTTGGTAAGCCTGATCTCCCTCTCCCGAGTTGGGATTCTGATTACGCGATATTTGTTGGTACTTTAGAAGCAAATCTTGAAAATGTTTTATCTGAGTTTGATTTATCTTCAGTCGACACCACTCGGATTTGGCATCTTTTGTATAGCATGCCGGATAGTTCATCTTCAGATGAATCAGACAGTGATTCGTGAATATAGTATGTCAAGAGAGAATGCCCGAACCACAAGAAGCAGAACCCCTACACATGTCAGACAGAGATCAAAAAGTTCACCAAGTTCACATAACCGTCAAGAATAGGTAACTACATTGGTTGAGTTCCATGAGCTTAGCTCAAACCCGCCTTAGCTTTTATGTTGATTTCTCTTGGGTTATTCTGGGTCAGATATTGTTTGAATCCTATGTAAGTAATGTCAGATGTCTTTAGATCTGCTGCTAGTATACAGGTACTTTGATGATCTGTTTTTGTATTTTATTTTGTTTAAAGTTTTGTTTTCTTCGCTGATTTTCATTTTGATTTACTTGTAGAACTTTATGGGTTCATTTTAAAGTAAGTATGTATATTTATGCTGATTGTTGAGCTCGAATTTTATTTGGGTTGGGCTGGTCTAAAGCTGATGAGTTGACTTCAAGCCTGGTCAAACTCGAAATGAAACTAAGCCTAAAGTTCTTAGAAGAAAACCACTTATCATGTGCCCAGTCTTTCATTTTCTTAAAGTTTTCACGAAAATGAATTGTCGCGTACAAAAGATCTAAATTGTTTGTGTACAAGTCTGCAAAAATGTTGATGTGTATGATGAATTGTTTTGTTCAAGTATAAATCATGATATCTGATAAATGTAACTCTTAGGATTACATAATATATGGTTATTAATATCTGAAGGTAATTGTCTAATCAGTGAATTTGTAGTTATTACAAACTATTTTACATAAATAACCCTAATGGATAAACACTGTATATTATTTTAATTTTCCGTTACTACTATAATGATTACTGCTATTTTTTTAAAATAAATAACCCGTCGGCTCATTGACCCCTCTACAGCTCTACCAACGGCACCATACTTGGTAAGTCTTAACATTATCAATTGTAGATGACGTTTTTATAATGAAATCGAAACATGGATTTTTTGTATACATATGTAAGTATTCATATAAAGATACATAAGAGATGGTTAATCTTATATAATCTGTAAACATGTAGAAGTTTTCTTAGTTTTGTAAGACGGGTATGCAGCTGTTAACAAGAAATTAAAGTACTGAATTTGAAATGGTTGAATTATATAAAATGAATTAAAATTTAATTGAATCAGAGCAGTTGATAAAACTAAGCTAATTGGATTAAATTTTATTTTATCTTTTTATAATTTTGGTGTTTAACATATTGCTAGATATTAAATACACCGTATGGTTTATATTCTTTTTTAGGGCCGTCCCTGAGAATTTTTAAAACTTCTAGGGCCTGGGTGAGTAATAAAAATGGGCCCCTAAATCACAACCGAGCCAACTCCAACTCGGCTCGAATCTAAGTAGAGCTGAAAATTTCTCATTTATGTGAGAGTGAAAGAGGGGCAGAACCAATGAGTAACTAGCCGTAGCACTCATTTATGTGAGAGTGAAATAGGGGCAGAACCAATGAGTAACTAGCCGTAGCACGGGCTACGACTCAACCCCGTATTCACAATGTATTTTTTCGGTTTTATACATAGGATACCCCTAAACCTATACGATGATACACTTAAGAGAAAAATACGAAACTTGATATTATTCCTTTAGCCCAATACTTGTTTAACAATTAAGCCCAAATAATAAGTTACATGATAATTAAGTCCAAATAAATAATATAATCCATTGATTATGGGCATGGGCAGCAAATTGCAATTGGAAGTTCTAGTGATCTTACTCGTTTTATGGTGGAAACCAGAACACATAGTGCTTGTCCTTTGGTTTATCGAGTAGTGAATCTAGCTTTGGTTTTACCGGTTGGAACCGTGTTGATACATATTTGTGGACACGACTCGCGCAACGAGACTTGGCTATGACACGACCTTCCTCAGTCGTGTACATCAAGATCAAGAGCAGGCCAAACATTCAAAGGATCATAAACCTTGATCAATGGGCTGATATCTACATGAAGAAACACTTGGGCCAATAATGATTTGGTGAAACACTCTTTGGGCCAAAGCCCATTATTGATGAAACACATTGGTTGTCAACGAAACAAAAGTGTTTCATCAAAAATGTGTTTCATCAAAAAAGTGTTTCATCAAAAAGGTGTTTCATCATCAAAGTGTTTCATCAAAAAGGTGTTTCATCAAAGTGTTTCATCAAAAAGGTGTTTCATCAAAAAGGTGTTTCATCAAAAGTGTTTCGCCAAGAGTCTGTTTCGTTGTGTCTGTGTGTATAAATAGACTGTCACTAGTCTTAGAAAAAAGAGAACACAGTAGAGCACACAGAGAGCAAACACACACACACGAGAGTTTGAGAGAGTTTATAGAATACATCTGTAAACATTGAGCTTGTAACCGAACCTTTCATACGTATTAATACAGTGGTGTTAATCGGTGAATATTGCGTGTCGTGTATTTGCGTGTTCTATCTCGGCTTGCCTTTCCGGTTGGATTCCGCACAACCGGGTTGGTTAGTATACAAGGATTAGGCGACTAGATCCTCCTAGCCGGACCTACAAGTGGTATCAGAGCCTTGGCTCTTCTCCTTGTTAAAACCGAGGTGTTCTTGGGTTGTTTTTCGGGTTTTAAAGTTTATATTTTCTGAAAAACAACTTAAAATCGGGTTTAATCTTGTTGTTTTGCTTTGTGTTTTACTAAAAACCGTGTTATTTTCATGCTCACATGTTAGTCTTTGGTTTTTATTAAACATTTTAGCAAAATATTGTGTTCGGAAGTTTGTGAGTTCACCGGAAAACTCATAGTGTTCTTGATATATTCAAACTGTTCTTCAAATTGTACACCGTTTTGATCTTTGAAAGTTAATTGATAAACTTGTTTGTGTATGGGAAAGTGTTATTTGATTAAAATATACATGCCATACTTGTTTGGTGAAAGCATCATGTCCTGAGCCGAAAGGAGTCTCTGCTGTGTCAGAACAGGATAAGGGTTGAAAAGTCTACCAACCTCTGACACCATTTTTGACGAAACACATCTTCAACGAAACACAAATCCATTTCGCCAAATATACTCGACGAAACAGACTTGTGTTTCATCAATTTTTGTTTCGTCAAAGCCCTTAATTAATTCCATTTCGTCAAAGGCCCAAGAAGTCTATAATACACCTCTATTTCGCCGAGTTCAAAAAGCAAAATCTGATCCAGTTTCGTCAAACTTAAAAGTCAAACTAACCATTCCATTTTCGTCAAACACATTAAGCCTCAAGTGGGTTCCTTTGTTTTAAATTATTTTCGTCAACTAGTGGACCACAATATTCCTCCTGTTTCGTTGACATAGAAGCCCAAAATAAGATTCCATAGTGGGCCTCATTTTCGTTGATTAAAAAAAAAAATCATTTCGCATTAAAATTTGTTTCACCGATGGAGTTTACCAATTGAGATTCGTCAACATAAAGCTTAAAGCCTATTCTGTTTCGTAAAAATAAAAAAAAATAATATAACAAAACAGTTTCTGTTTCGTGAAACTGTTTCGTCAAAACACTTATATTTAAACAGAAGGCTTGCAATTGTGTTTTAACAGTTTGAATTGAGTGTGATTTTCAGGTATTCGTTTTTCCACATCAAACATGAATCCAAGTTGGTGGGGTACTCCGGCTCCGGATGGGGGAAGTATACAAATACAAGTTTATCTCCCTCATGGGCCGCATCTCCCGTATCGACATCTTCACAAGCCAATGCCATATCAACCGGTCAATGGGCATTCGTATCAAATCAAACTCCTAGCACTCAAAGTATCTTATTGAGCGAGAGTGAAACCGGAAGTTTGAATCGACCTCCAAAGTTGATGCACTTGAACGAATATCCGGGTTGGGTTGATAGATTTCGTACATACGTTCTTGGTCAAAATACAGAATTGTGGATACGTTTCACCACAGATTTCGATCAAGCTATAGAGGTTGCTGCTTCATCTACTGCTACGTTTGCCGATCTTCCTGAAGATCAAAAGAAGACGTATGATCTGGAAAAGAAAGCATACGCCATTCTCACTCAGGCGTTAAGCAAAGATATTTACCATCAGTTTGTCAGTTTCAAGACAACGAAGAAATTGTGGGACGCGTTGAAGACCAGAGGGGTAGGGAATCAAGCAACCCGTCAATTGCGTCATGATCTACTCAAGAAAGAATTCGACGGCTTCACGTGTATGGATAAGGAGTCTTTGGGAGATATGACAAGTCGGTTTTATCATTTGCTTACCGAATTGGGTAATTTTGGGGTAGTAACAACTCCAGCAGAGGTAGTGAAAAAGTTTGCAGATGCGTTGCCACCTCAGTGGAATAGTTTCTTGGAAATTCTGAAGTACAATGGAGTTTTGGCTACGACACACATCAATGACTTTGTTCAGCTCTTGGAAAACAAAGATCAGGAAGAAACCTTAAAGGCGAAAAGAGTTCCTGTACCACAAAATCCTGAAATGTATTATGGAACTTCCAGTACTTCTTCTGCAAAATCCATTGTGCCATGCAATCCTGATATGTACTATGGAACTTCTAGTTCTTCGTCTGCAAGACCCGGTTCACATGCTCCACTTCAAACGGCGTTTGTTACAAGCACCGATTTGTATGGCAATCAGATACAAGTCCCTGTTAAGCCAGCTCCCACCACAGACTTGTATGGAAATCCACTACAACCACCTCCTCCTGCTCAACAACAAGCGTGTTATGGAAGTACATCATCAGCTGGTCAGCAATCAAAGCCAAATACAGTACGGCTCGACACTTCAAGCTTTTCAAAGGTCAGTGTGGAAGTAGCAAAGGAACACATGGAGCTGCTTAACACTTTAGTGAGCGCGTACTGTGGGTTAGTGGCAGGTCAGATTGGCAACATTAATCTGACACAAGAAGACTATCAGCAGATCGATAAGGAGGAGATGGAGATGATGGACATCAAGTGGGCCTTTGCGAGTGCTGTTAGGCGAGCAAAGGATTTCATGGAGAGAACGGGCAGAACCAGCTTGGAAAGCAAGAAAGACACCAAGTATGGGTTCGATAAGCAGGCTGTTAAGTGCTTTAATTGTGGTGAACGTGGTCATTTCAAACGTGAATGTACGAGACCATCTCAACATGGAAACCAGAATCCTTTCAGAGGTCAAGGCAACAGGGCAAATCAGAATCAAGTAAGGAACAACGAGCGCACATTGGTGCCTGTTAACAACTCAAGTCAAGCAGGACCATCAAATGCCAACCAGGCACTTGTGGTTCAAGTAGATGAAGGTTGTGACTGGTCAATCCAGCTGAGTGGTGATGCTCCAGATGGAACAGCATGTTTTGCAGAAGTTGTGAAGGATTTAGTTCACACCAGTGGTGGAGAATCTTCTACCAATGGTGGTGAATCTTCTGAGGATGAAGACTCTTCGGGTTATAGCAGGAGTTCAGATGAAGAATCCTCGAGTTCAGGCGATGATCATGTGGGTGAGACATCAATCGCGTCAGTTGATGCAAATATTGATGAGCTTTTGGAGGAAGCTGCAGCAGGAACTGATAGAAGATCTATTTTGGTGGATCAAGCTGCCTATTCTTCGTCTTCTCTCCATTCAGCCTTTATGGCTAATGTTGACAGTTCATCAAGTCAGGTATGTGTCGATGAACCCACTGCTGTTATTTGTGATAATTGTGATAGTTTGACTGTTAAATGTGCTGAGTTAAAAGCAAACATGTCTGAGTTGCAAGGCAAACATGATGCTTTACAAGCTAGTTTGTTTGACTTGCAAGACAAACATGTTACATTGAAGGATAAGTGGTGTGAATTGCAAAGCAAACACGAGGCTTTGCAAGAAAAGTATGATGTGACATTCATTCACAACCAGAAGTTGACCGTGAATCTTTCCAAATGCACTGAAGCCAACATGTTTTACGAAAACCATGAAAAGGAGTTTAAATCGGTAATTGAGAAATTAAAGAAAGATAAAACCGAGTTAACAAAAATGGTTTCCAGAAAACAAACTGATATTAATTTGTATATAACTCGCCTTGAGATAATGCAAAAAGAAATGGCTTGTGTGAAAACCGAAAGTGAGGCGATCCAACTTAAGCTAGACAGTTATTTGAGCTCTAGCTATGTGTTGGATCACATCATTGACGTTCAGAAAGAAAAACGGGATGTCACATGCATAGGCTACAAGAAATGTCCACCACCAGTGAGACACAATTATGATGCAATGCCTGACGAGGAAGACAGAACTTTCTTTGAACCATCTGTTCCTTTGGATGTAAAGGAGTTTGCAACAGGACTCGGATACAAGAAAGAAGTATCATCCGATTCAGATGTATCAGCAGATACATGTGTGTCTTCTGCTGAACTGAATCAGGATCCTCCAGTCATTATTGAGGATGCTGATTCTTTTGATGATGAATCTGATGATGCTATCCTAGCAAAGTCTGATGCGGTAATCAAAGATGAGGACATACCTCTTGAGAATTACATTCTATGTGATCCTCCTGCAAAAACCGCTAAGATTGTTGCAATTGAGTCCTCGTCTGAAAAAGAGTCGGAGAGTGTGAATTTGTTGTACACTCTTGTTGGTGATGATAAGATCTACTCTGACAAAGATTTTCCTATTAAGAATGTTAATCAATCTTTAATAAGTAAAGTCTTTGAAAATTCGACAAGTAAGTTTTTGGGAAAGACAGGATCACGTGTTACAGTAACACAATGTCCTCCTATTCCAAAGGCCGAAGTTCGAAAACAATTTGGCAATAAGAAATTACCAACAGTGCAAAAACAGCAAAATCACACCAAGCCAAAAGGAAAATCACCGGCTCAAGCACAAAAGAAGCCGAATCAAAAGAAGAACAAGAATGTGAACTTTATGAAATCAAAGGGAATGGACAAAATTGAAACTTTTGAGAACAAATCTAACTTAGATTTTGTTAAACAAGCAACAGTTTTGAAAAGAAATGAACCAAACTGTTCAAAACCTAGTACCTCGGGATCACAAAGTTCATCATCAGCAAGACGATCACATGATACTTCGGGGTTTGTTGAACGAAGATCATGTTTCGAATGCGGTACAATTGGACATATAATTCGAAATTGTCCATATCTTCATAAGTTGAAAGCAAAGGTTGATGCTCCCCGTGACCAAACTGACCGTAAGCAATCGATTTCTGTAAAACAAGATCCCCGCCTTGTAAAAGAAAGGGAAAAGAAACAGAAACGCCAACAGGTTAAGAAAATTGAAAAGGCGATTAAAACCGATGTGGTTAACAAAACATCTGTTTCTGTCAAACCAGAAAATTCAAAAACTTCTGACAACCATGAAGTTAAAATTTTAAAGAACAACACTGGTAAAACAAAACAGACCTGGAAACCAAAAACGGTTATTGAATCAGGGGGGCCATCACAATTTACAAATCATCAAAGAAAAGAAGTTATTGTTGTTAATGAAAATGGAAGACCCAAGACCACAATGGCTTGGGTCCCCATCTCCAACTAATCAATTGAGTTCATGTGCAGGGTGTTCCAGGAGGAACTATCAGTAGTCATTGGATTGTTGATAGTGGGGCATCCAGGCACATGACAGGTGACATGAAGCTTCTCTACGACGTCAAATCTATTAGAGGAGGTTATGTTGCTTTTGCTGGAGATAAGGGCGGATATATTACGGGTGAAGGAATGATATCCAACGGGATTGTTAGCTTTGATAAGATCAATTTCGTGCAACAACTTAATCACAATCTTCTCAGCGTTTCACAAATCTGTGATAAGCAGTTCTCCGTACACTTTGATGCTAATGGATGTTATGTGCTGAAACCCGGCTTCAAAATTCCAAAAGAATGGATTCTCTTGTCTGCTCCAAGGATAAATGACTTGTATGTCCTTGATATGAGCCAAGCTATTACTACGTCTGCGCAAGCAACATGTTTCGTTTCCAAAGCCACAGAAAAAGACTCAATCTCTTGGCACAGTCGAATGGGTCACATTCACCTTCGCAAAATGAATCATTTGGTGTCAAATGAATTGGTGAATGGTGTTCCTCTTAAAAATTTCCATCTTCAAGACGTCTGTGTTTCGTGCCAGAAAGGAAAACAAATGAAGAAACGACATCCTACAAAGAAAATCAACACGGTGGCAGTTCCTCTTGAACGTTTGCACATGGATTTGTTCGGTCCTGTCAAGCACAAAAGTATTCGGAATGATCAATACTGCCTCGTGATTACAGATGATTATTCAAGATTTTCTTGGGTGGCGTTCATGGCACACAAGAGTGAAACCTTTGGTATTATCAAAAACTTGATCATTCAGATTGAGAATTTGTATAAATTGAAGGTTAGGTGGATACGTAGCGACAATGGTACAGAATTTAAGAATCATGCCATGGCGGAGTTTTGCACCTCAAAAGGTATTCTTCATGAATTTAGTGCAGCTTATACTCCTCAACAAAATGGCGTCGCTGAACGTAAGAACCGCACATTGATCGAGACTGCTAGGACTATGTTAGTAGAGTCGCAGTTGCCCATTCCATTCTGGAGTGAAGCTGTGGCCTCTGCATGTTATACATTGAATCGAGTCCTTACAGTCAAACGGCACAACAAGACCTGTTATGAGCTTCTTCACAAACGGAAACCAGATTTGTCTTATCTTGAACCGTTTGGAGCTCCATGCACAATAATCGATCCTAATGGAAAGTTTGGGGCAAAAGCAATTGAGGGATACTTTCTTGGGTATGCCACCCCGAACTTACGAGTCTGGAATCTAGAGACAAAAAGGGTTGAGGAATGGTCTGAGGTCAGAGTACAAAGGCACACTTTGCCAGTCAAATGTCCTGGTCAGCCTTGGATGTTTGAGTACGATAACTTTTTCAATTCGATCAATGTTGAAGCCGTTGAAGAAAATGCTGCGGCAAGGATGTTTTTCGAGAGTGACAATGCAACAGTTTCACCAGTGGTTCGTCCAATTCTTGTCAATCAAGAACCATCTTCGGTGAACAACAATGCTCTCGACAATGAGGATTTTCACGATGCTGCCGAATTGAACGAATCTTCAGAGGATGATGAATTTCTAGATGCAGATCAAGAAGTCCCTACAACAGCAGTTCATGGTACTTCAGAGGGTACTCCTCCAGTGGATGCCCCTAGAACAGCTGAAGCTACTGCATCATCCTCTTCGTCAATTCCGGGCATTGATTTGGTTGTTGATCTCAATCTCAACAACCTGGGTACAAATATTCCAGTTCGAGATAATCCTGAAACAAGGATTCATAATACCCATCCTCAACAAAACATCATCGGAAATGTGCAAAGTGGCATTCAAACAAGAAACAAGTTGCGGAACAACAACAATGCAGGCTTGTATGCAGCTATTCGAGAATCCGGGCGACAAAATGATTGGTCTTTCGCGTGTTACGTCTCACAGGAAGAACCAAGAACTTGGAAAGAAGCAATGAAAGATAACTCATGGGTGGAAGCAATGCAGGAAGAATTGTAACAATTCCAGAAGCTAGGTGTCTGGAAACTCGTAGAGAAACCTGCTGGTTACAAGAAGATTGGTACCCGTTGGGTGTTTAAACGCAAAAAGGATGACCGCGGAGTTGTTATCCGGAACAAAGCACGTTTAGTCGTTCAAGGTTTTCGTCAGATAGAAGGGATCGACTACAACGAAGTGTATGCACCAGTTGCACGTCTTGAAGCAATTCGGATCTTTCTAGCCTATGCGTCCTTCAAAGGATTCAAGGTTTATCAAATGGACGTGAAAAGTGCATTCTTACATGGTGTGGTTGAAGAAGAGGTGTACGTCGAACAGCCTCCCGGTTTTGAAGATCCTATCCATCCCGATCGGTTTTGGTTGCTCAACAAAGCTCTCTATGGTCTACATCAAGCACCGCGAGCTTGGTATGCAACCTTATCTAACTATCTGCTGGAGAACGGTTTTCGAAGGGGTCTTATCGACTGTACTCTTTTCATCAAAGAACAAGATGGAGATCTTCTTCTGGTACAGGTATACGTTGATGATATTATTTTTGGTTCTACTAATGATGTCTTGTGTAGGAATTTCAAGCGCATTATGCAGGATAAATTCGAGATGAGTGCTATGGGGGAAATGACCTTCTTCTTGGGCCTACAAGTGCAACAAACTGAGTCTGGGATATTCATCCATTAGACTAAATATGTTGGTGACATCTTGAGCCGGTTCCAGATGTCTGATGCAACGCCCATTGGTACCCCATTGCCACTAAATCACGGAATTACTCCGGACTTGAAGGGTGAAGCTGTTAGTCCCTCATATTACCGCGCAATGATCGGATCTCTTATGTACCTCACAGCATCAAGGCCAAACATAATGTACCCAACGTGCCTGCTTGCCAGATATCAAGTCAACCTGAAGGCCTCACATCTTGCAGCTGTAAAAAGGATCTTTCGTTATTTGAAGGGTTGCCCTGACACCGGTCTATGGTACCCTAGGGATAATAACTTTGAATTGATCGCTTTCAGTGATTCTGATTTTGGCGGATGCAAAATCGACGGCAAATCCACAACGGCTGGATGTCAGTTTTTGGGAAATCGCCTAGTCACATGGCAGTGCAAGAAGCAGACTTGTGTCGCCACTTCAACATGCGAAGCTGAATACATTGCTGCCTTAAGTTGTTGCTCCCAAGTCCTTTGGATTCAACAACAACTACGCGACTACGGTTTTGAATTCCTAACTACTCCTATTTACGTTGATAATTCTGCTGCCTTACAGATCACTAGAAATCCTGTGCAGCACTCAAAAACCAAACACATCGAAATCAAGTATCACTTCATACGTGATTGCTTTGAGAAAAGGCTAATCGATGTTGTTAAGGTCCACACCGATGACCAACGTGCCGACCTTTTTACCAAAGCATTTGACAAATCCAGATTTGACTTTTTATTATTGGTAAACGGCATTAAGGTCAAGCAAGAGTAAAACCAACATCGGAAAATCATTTTTGTAAATATCTTTGTGTTTTTAAATTAATCTTAGTTTGTTGATTTTAAGGGGAGTAAATCAAAATTTGAAAATCCAAAAACATCGAAAAAAATTTTTTCAAAAACACAAAAACAATAGAAAAACAAAAATGAGTTTCCTGGCGAGCAAAAGAGAAAATGATAGTACATCGGTGGTCTATCCAAACCTCTTCAAACCTTAAAATGAAAAACGATAAGCAGCTCTATATAAGATGTATCGGTAGGCTCACAATCATTTTAAAGTGTGCAGGGTGATATAAATCTTAATCGACTGAAGACCAGGTGGGAACCATTCATTGGCATATGGTCTTAGTACCGAAATTTCGTTTGAGATATTGTCGAGGTTCTGAGATATTCGGTCTTTATGCTGCTTATCATCTGGGTATCATGGTTGTATCTTTTACCGAAAAAATAACGGGGACGCAAGTCTAGATCATCCATGATACTATACATACGTGTACATACTGCATTCGACCTCAATAAGTGATAAACAATCACATGTCCAAACAAATAAGTGATAAAATATCACATTTTTTCGGGAGTCAAGTTCGTCTCTCTGCTGTACGAAAGTACTGACCTGTTCACGGACTTGCTCCTGTGCCCTCATGCATATGAAAATCAAGTTCCTCATAAATAAGTGATTCTATCACATAGGGCTTGTTTTCAAATCAAAATAAGTGAGAATCTCACATCATATACGGTCAAACAGATGATAATCGGTATACTCACCGGTAAGATGAATCCTTGTGCATACCTTGATATGGGAATGTGTCGTGATGTGGATGAACACCGGTCGGTAAGTATAAATCATACCTTAACGTATCCCCTCGCCATGATTACATCTGATAAGTTGAGCTTAAGTGGACAACAATACCGATAATTGTTATAGGATGCTTATCTTAATGTTAACTAACTGAAAAACAAGAGCGTTTTGGCATGACCGTACACTGATATGATTCTCTTACCCTCAAAACTCACAAAAAGAATGTCTGTATATATTTATTTACTGCTTTCTGTCCTTACATTTGAAATATTCAAAAATTCCAAAAAGATTTTAGGTGTGTTTTAATATAAACTTTATAAAAGCCAAAAAGATTTTATTTCTATCTTATTTTCGATCGTACGATGTTGGATCTCGAGTCTTCGTTACCTGAAACCTGAACGAAAACCGAATTGACTAAATCTTCATAAACGGTCGAAATTTGCAAGTTTTGAAAGTCAGAAACTAAAATTGACAAATTTATTAAACTTTCAAACTGTCGGACGGTGTTTGATTGAAACATGGTCATACGTGTGTCATTTGTTTATATTAACTATATTCCAGGCAGTTGTTCTCATTACGCGTTTAGATTTCTTGCATGTGCAGATTCTAAAGGCAAGGAGAACATGGTCGATGACAAGCTTTGGAATGAAGACACGACGTGAAGGCACTCAAAAGATGAAGATGATCGAGTTGCCGCTGACCATCATCAACACCACAAGGATCTCAAGCATTAATGATCAAGTCTTTCACGAGCATAACTCAAGGGGGAGCTTATGTTAAGGGGGAGTTTGTCAACACACTTCCTACATGATACGGGTAGTTTGTTGATACACTTTCTGCTTTCAAGACGTGAAGACTTTGAAGATCCTCTGACATAGAAGACATCAAAGGCGAATCTCGCGAGTAGCGTCCAAGGGGGAGTTTGTTGATACATATTTGTGGACACGACTCGCGCAACGAGACTTGGCTATGACACGACCTTCCTCATTCGTGTACATCAAGATCAAGAGCAGGCCAAACATTCAAAGGATCATAAACCTTGATCAATGGGCTGATATCTACATGAAGAAGCACTTGGGCCAATAATGATTTGGTGAAACACTCTTTGGGCCAAAGCCCATTATTGATGAAACACATTGGTTGCCGACGAAACAAAAGTGTTTCATCAAAAATGTGTTTCATCAAAAAAGTGTTTCATCAAAAAGGTGTTTCATCATCAAAGTGTTTCATCAAAAAGGTGTTTCATCAAAGTGTTTCATCAAAAAGGTGTTTCATCAAAAAGGTGTTTCATCAAAAGTGTTTCGCCAAGAGTCTGTTTCGTTGTGTCTGTGTGTATAAATAGACTGTCACTAGTCTTAGAAAAAAGAGAACACAGTAGAGCACACAGAGAGCAAACTCACACACACGAGAGTTTGAGAGAGTTTATAGAATACATATGTAAACATTGAGCTTGTAACCGAAACTTTCATACGTATTAATACAGTGGTTGTAACACCTCGAATTTTTGTGTCCAATAATGTGTTAACACGTGTCATTTGTTTACACGTGGCATTGATATTAAATAAACGACTAATTTTGACAAACCTTGAAAGTATATAAATTCGAGGGTTATAAATGTCAACAAGGGTAAATATACTGTATAGTAACCCTAAATAATGCTTGAACCTTCAAACGAATAATTCATAGATCGTACAGAAGCGAAACGCGAAAGAAAGTGAGAAATTACAAGCTACAGGGGTTAACTGTGTCAACATGTTTAATTATACCTCTGAGTGACCCTTTGACGTTCCCAAGGCTTTGTAACGGTATTATACACTAACTAAAATATAATATATAAATTTCGCGAAGTTTCGTTATGAAACAAGAAAGTTACGATCGAATTCGTAGGAGAAGGGTTAAAAGCGTCAATAATGGAAGTTAAGGCTTTCTGAATAATTAATAAACTAACCGGGGACTTAACAACGCGGGTAAATAACACGAGGTCCCTAGTTGTAATTAACCGAGGGCCAAACCGCAAAGTTACCCCTTCAAACCCGAAAGGTCAGGTAAATCATTACGAAAGATTTCGTTATTAATTACCAGGATTTCGTAATCATTACAAAAGATTTTAAAAACCTGAAAAACAGACCTCTCGCGACCCGCGTGAAGGTTAGGCTTAAGTTGAGGCGGGCCGCGAGCCTCCTCTTTTACTCGCCTGATAATTAGATCTCAGGCGGCCCGCGTAAATGTTGCATGGATTCTCCATGCGGGCCGCGTGAAACACACAGATGCAGAATACTTGTAACTACATGCCTTTTGGAGCTTTTGAACGACCAACACCCAATCAATGAAGCATGGGCGCCCCCTACTCGACCCATATCACTTAGGGGCACCTGCCCATCATCCATACTCAGTATAGCATGAGTTGTAATGATCCTAGAGCCCAAATTTCACTATAAATAGCCACATTTGGCTCATAACATTCACACAACACAAATCAACTTCTCTGATCATTCTAAGAAGCTCCCAAGCATCCTTCTCTGCTCTATAAGCAAGAAATAACTTCTGTAAGTCGTTCACAATCAATATGGTCTTGCATTTCCATAGATTTAGCTTATAAACACAACCGTCGTAACTAACGGTTGTCATTACAATAACTTGCAAATGGTTCAGTCTTATGTCGGATCAAAAGTAGTTTTGAGTTGGTATTTATGTGGGTAATAAACCCCTAAAAGGGTTCCCTCTGATCACCACTCTAACTATGTCAAATATCGAGTCAAACGCGCACTTAAAAAGTCAACAGAAAGTCATCTTGCCATTTTCTACATAAACTGTAATGTATACATTATGAAACCTGTTTTGACAATCATAAAACATGATAATAAGTATATAAACTTGTTTGCGCTCGTTGGAATCGACCGTTTGCTATATTGACCCGGTTCGGAGCCGAATGTCGCAAAAGTTTGACTTTTGCTTTGACTTCAGTTCTGACCCGTTTTAGTGAGGTATAGATATGCCTTAGGACTCTCTTAGGACCAGGTCACATATTGGTATAAACCTCTGTGATCGGTTCATGAGTTATCCGAGTCTTTTGCGCATACCCGTCATTCGCCTAAAAGTTGACCGTAACGGCCTTTTGAAATTAAAACGAGTATTTCGGATACGTGAATGGACCCGAACCTTGCCTATTAAATTATAAGCATGTCCTTAAAGTTTCACGTCAATCCGAGGTCTAGAATGAGAGTTATGCTAGTTAGCGCAATTTAAATAAACTTTTGTAATAAACGGCACAATTAGCATAACGCCCATCTAAACCAAGATTTCGTCACCAAAACTTTTACCCACTGTTATAAATTAATATTTTGGGAATTTTAAAGATTTTTAATAATTTTTACCTCGCTCATAACCTGCGGTTATGGCTACGGTTCGGTAAATACCGAATATGCCCTTTTCGGCCAAAACATGAGTTCTACAAGGTCTTTTGACCCGATTCCAGTTGCTACTGATTTTAAATAATAATTAAAGTATTTTAGACTTTATAAACTGTTCGGGAAACTCAGATTTCCTGTAGAACTCGAAAAGCCCTTTTAAAGTCTTTAAAATGACCGAAAAACCCCTATGGGGCGTAATATTGACTTAAACTCGTTACGGGCATCACGGGAGGTATCCTACTGATACCACAACCTCTTTGAGGCATATTGAATTAGGAAATAAGCGTAAGACTCTCATGGTTAACCGTTTCGCCTATTGCGCGCACGGTTCGGCTTATGAAACTAGATTTCATCGTTTAGCCGATACGGGTCAAATAATATTATTTGAACCCCAAATTCCAGAGTGTGAACCATAAAACCATATAAAACAAGTCTCTGAACTTGTTGGGTCAGAATCACACTCCACTCTCGGTTTTAGCCTTTTCGCGCGATTAAACCATATCTATATATATCGGAACCAACCGGTCTAGGCTACGGCTAATATAAGGACCCGTTAGGATTCTAAGAGGTTAATTAAAACCTTCGTTCCAGATTAGGAGCCCCGGTAAAAGCTATCGGCGATTTAATCGAACTAAGGATATATACTTGCAAAGGTAAATACTTTAACTTATTTCCCCTATACGGGCTTGGGTTACGGTATGTTAATACCGCTTGATTGAGCATTATATTTTTTCCATCGCTTAGGTGGTAACTTAATAATATGACCGGCTCATTTAAACAGTTTTGTTTCTTAAAATCCTTTGGGGGGTTTAATGACCGTTGTCCCGGATATCCTTGGCATCATTTTACGAAATGGCCACGACCATCGACATCCCGGTGTAGGCGTACACCCGGTATATATTGTCGACATTAAATTAAAAGATGTAGCCGTTGGTTTTTATACTACGGTTTTACGCAATGTGGTGTGTCTATAAATCTTTAACCCGGCATGACCCGGGCTACTGAACGCATAAAAGAACATGTAAAACGTTCACAAGATTTTAATAATTTTCCCAAGTTATAAAAGAATTTGTGCCTTGTGCATTCAAATCAATTTTAATAAACATTTTCAAATGTGTCAGTTGAATGTATTTACCAGTGTAAACTGACGTATTTTCCCCAAAAAGATTAAGTGCAGGTACTATACGAAATGGGCTGGTATAGGCGTCCTAAGCATCGTACATAGTCTCGCAAACTCGATGCTGCATCTGAATGAACAATATTTATTATTTTTGATCCGCTGTGGATATATTCAACTTCTGTAATACATTTGATATTACAACCAGAGGTTGAAGTTTATATATTTATCTTAAGCTTCCGCTGTGCATTTATATAATTGTGTGGTTTGACTATATTGTTGCCAACATCGTCACGGTAATCCCCCACCGGGCTCACTGGTGAGACACGTGGAAATCGGGGTGTGACAGTGGTGTTAATCGGTGAATATTGCGTGTCGTGTATTTGCGTGTTCTATCTCGGCTTGCCTTTCCGGTTGGATTCCGCACAACCGGGTTGGTTAGTATACAAGGAATAGGCGACTAGATCCTCCTAGCCGGACCTACAAACCGCAACCTTTGAAAGATGTTTTTTTTTCTAAATTGAAGCTTGTCAAGACAGATTTACGCAATCAAATGGGCCTAGAATATTTGAACAATGCTATGGTTTGTGTAGGTCCCGTTTTTCCGGTGGATCGATAACGAAAACCTTATCCTTGTTTATCACAAACACGGTAACGGGTGCGGAATCCCCGTGACGGTGCAAACCAAACAAAGTGTAAAACAAGAACACGCGTAACCAAAAGATTCAATATCTATTGATTAGGGATGAGTACAACCCGAAACATATACAAACAATGTTTATAGAGTTTCACTAAGTCTCACAGGTCTCTCATCTTTTTCACATAGAAACTGAGAGGGGTATTTATACTAGACACAGACACAGACTGACGAAACGCATAAAGGCACGGCGAAACACTAAAGTCGACGAAACACATTCTGTTTCGTCGACATACATATATTCTACAATATGTTTCGTCGTTTGTTGTTGAAGCCCAATCCAAGACAAAGCCTAACTTCAAGTCTTCGGCCCATGTGTGAAGAAACGGCCCGGACAGTTTCTGTTTCCAATCTTTGCATTAATTCAACATATGAGACAAATGCTTGACATCATCATGACATCACTAAGGTGATGTCATGGTGATGTGTTAGCGGGAATTTGCATGCGGCGTTCCGTGCCTCGCGTGTCGAACTCTGGGGCACACGACGGAGGAATGTCGTGTCTTCGGGCTTGAGCCGGACCTAACCGAGTCGACCCGAACCGAATTGAACCGAGTCGAGTCGCGTCCACATAAAGTGTATCAACAAACTCCCCCTTGGACGCTACTCATGATGGTTCGTCTTCTGTGATGGTTCGTCTTCTTCTGTGTCTTTCATGTCGGAGGATCTTCAAAGTCTTCACGCGTCATAAGAAGAAAGTGTATCAACAAACTCCCCTTTTCATGTAGGAAGTGTGTTAACAAACTCCCCCTTAGAATGAACTCTCATTTGAGTCATGCTCGTGAATCTTTTGACTTGTCAATTCTTCAGATCCTTGTGGTGTTGATAAAGGGTCAGCGGCAACTCTATCATCATTGTCTTTTGATTGCCTTCACGTCGTGTCTTCATTCCAAAGCTTGTCATCGAACATGTTCTCCTCGCCTTTAGCATCTGCACATGCAAGAAATCTAAACGCATAATGAGAACAATTGCTTGGAATATAGTTTCCATAAACAAACGACACATGTGAGATCAAATCTCAATCAAACACCTACCGACAACAGTTTAAAAGTTTAAAAATTTTCAATTTTAATCCTTTAACTTTCAAAACTCGTTAACTTCGACTGTTTATGAAGGTGCAATTGTTTTCTGGATTACGATTAGGATTTTGGGTAGGATAGACTCGAGTTCCAACATCAGTCAATCAAAAATAAACGAGAAGCAAAATCTTTTTGGATTTTATAAAGTTTATATTAAAACACACCTAAAATCTTTTTGGTATTTTTCATTTTTAAAATGTAAAGACGGAAAACAATAAATAACTATATACAAAGATTCTTTTTGCGAGTTTCAAGGGTAAGAGAATCATATCAGTGTATGGTCATGCCAAAACGCTCTTGTTGTTCAATTAGTTCACATTAAGATAAGCATCCTATAACGATTATCGGTATTGTTGTCCACATAAGCTCAACTTATCAAATGTAATTATGGCGAGGGGATACGTTAAGGTATGATTTATACTTACCGACCGGTGTTCATCCACACACGACACATTCCCGTATCAAGGCATGCACGAGAGTTCATCTTACCGGTGAGTATACCGATTATCATCTGTTTGACCGTATATGATGTGAGATTCTCACTTATTTTGATTGAAAAACAAGCCCTATGTGATAGAATCACTTATTGATGAGGAACTTGATTTTCGATGTATGAGGGCATAGGAGCAAGTCCGTGAACAGGTCAGTACTTTCGTACAGCAGAGAGACGAACTTAACTCCCGGATAAATGTGATATATTATCACTTATTTTGTTGGACATGTGATTGTTTATCACTTATTGAGGTCGAATGCAATATGTACACGTATGTATGATATCATGGAAGATCTAGACTTGCGTCCCCGTTTTTTTTTTTTTTTTTGGTAAAAGAAGCAACCATGATACCCAGATGATAAGCAGCATAAAGACCGAATATCTCAGAACCTCGGCAGTCTATCAAACGAAATTTCGGTACCAAGACCATATGCCAATGAATGGTTCCCACACAGTCTTCAGTCGATTTAAGTTTATATCACCCTGCACACTTTAAAATGATTGTGAGCCTACCGATACATCTTATATAGAGCTGCTTATCGCTTTTCATTTTGAGGTTTAAAGAGGTTTGGACAGACCACTGATGTACTATCATTTTCTCTTTTTCTCGCCAGGAAACTCATTTTTGTTTTTCTATTGTTTTTGTGTTTTTGAAATTTTTTGATGTTTTTGGATTTTTAAAATTTGGATTTACTCCCCCTTAAATCAACAAACTATGATAAATTTTAAAAACACAAAGGTATTTACAAAAACGATTTCCCGATGTCGGATTAACTCATGTTTTACCTCAATGCCGTTTACCAAAAATAAGTTAATCAGAAATGATTTATCGAATTTTGGAAAAATCAGTTGGCATGTCGGTAAGCGGTGTGGACCATGACAACATTGACGAGTTTCATAGTGAAACAATCACGTGTGAGGTGATATTTGAGATCAACGTGTCAGGCCAAAGAGTGCTGTACGAGATGATAAAAGTTCATAAAGCAGCTTAAAAATCGACAAGTATAGGAGAGATTAGAAATTCAAAACCGTAATCCTGCAACTTCTTCGTGCATTGCCAAGAATTTGACCGCTCTCCCAAACTGGATATCCACCCGGTGTGGATTTCAAAGTCGAATTTTTGTTGCTACTGAAAAATCTCTTCACAGCAACACAATCAAAAACCTTTGGTTCCGGCTGGTCTTCCACATTGCACCAGCGAAGGTCTTTGTCTTTCTCTTGAGAAGTAGTGCGCGGTTGTTCAATCCATGCCAAGGCATCCGCACACCCGGTTGGTTTGTTCAACAAACACATTTTCTTCAATCACACCGCGAACAAATGTACACTGCACGTTCATCTTGTTGATTTTGAGTTTCAGACGTGCTGCAGGTGCGTACACTTTGATTGAATCTATCCCGGGGACCCGATTAAAACCTTGAACAATCAAACTTTGAAATGATTTTCATTTTGTCGAAGTTTTCAATTTCTTTCGACAGACAATTCTGTCTTCTTTTTCTTCTTCTCTCCAACAAAGGCAACAATTTCTTCTGTCGCCTATCTTGTGCAAGGACGTTCCACTATCAACAATCCTATGACTATCGATAGTTCCTCCCGGAACTTCCTGCACACTCACTCAGAGATTAGTTGGAGAGGGGGACCCAAGCCTTCATAGACTTGGGTTGCCCCTGAGAATCAAGAAATGTAATTTCAATTTCTTGAAGGTCCTTAAATTGCATGCCTCCCCCTGAATCCTTACCTGTTTTCGGTTTCCAAGCTTGTTTTGGTTTACCAGATTGTGTATTATGTACAATTTCTGGTTTTAATGGTTGTGACAAACTAGGTTTCCTTTTAACAGATTTTTCTTCAGGTTTTAAGGCCTTTTCTATTTTCTAAACATTTTGACGTCATTGTTTCGTTTCTTGTTCTTTAATGGTACGTTTGTCATTTTTGGGTGAAACAGGACGACGTTGTGAGTGACCTTGTTCAGAAGGGGTTCTTTCAACAAAATTTGGTTTGGGCGAGTTTGTGTAGTCTTTTATGATGTGCCCAGACTTCCCACATTTAAAACACGTTCTCCTTTCAACAAACTTAGGAGAATTTGATCGACTAGCAGATGTCGAACCTGTAGAACCTGAGGTACTTGCTCTTTCATCACACCCGTTTGTGTGTTGGGTGTAATTGTTATCGTTGTTACGTTTCAAAATCTTGACTTGTTGAACAAAATCGGTGTTTGATTTGTTTTCAAAAGTCTCAATTTTATCCGCACCATTTGATGCTACAAATTTAACATCTTTTTCTTTCTTCTTGTAACGAGCTCCTTTTGATTCAACCTTAGCCTTTGGCTTTGGAGCTCGTTGTTGTTGTTTACCCTTAAAAGCAATTGGTTGTTGCTTTGTCGGGGATTTCTGTTTTCCACATTGTTTTCTGACTTCAGCCTTTGGAATTGGATCACATTGAGTTACAGTAACTCCGGGGAGGGTCTTTCCCAAAAATTTATTCGTGTTGTCTTCAAAAACTTTGTCAATCAAAGATGGATTGACATTTTTAATTGGAAAATCATTGTCCGAATAAATTTTAGTGTCACCGACCAAAGTATACAACACGCTATTGCTCTTAACAGCTAACACACATTCTTTGTCATCCTTGACATTCTTGACAGGATCTATCACTTTCTTGGCAACAGGTTGCACAGTAGGAGTAGGAGGATCACACAGAATATGATTCTCAATTGGAATTTCTACTCCTTTCGTTTCATCAAGTGATTCATCCTGGTCATTCACATCTGATTCATCATCTGAAGAATCATAGTCCTCAATGGTTGGAGGACTTTGATTTGAAGCACATGATGACTTTTCTTTGTTATCAGATGAGCCCTCCGATGAATTGTCCGGTTTGAACCCTAGGCCAGTAGTAACTTCCTCATAATCAAGAGGCACACTGGGTTCATACCGAGGCATATCCTCTTCATCGGGCATTTTGGTATAGTTGTGTCTCAAATGGGGTGGACACGCCTTATACCCTACGCCTTTCACGTTCCCTTTCAGTTGTTGAACGTCAATTATGTGATCGAGCACAAATCGGGAGTTAGAATAACTCTCCAATTTTTGCTTGATTGCATCATGCTCGCATTTGGCAATGGCTAATTCCTTTTTGGTTTCCTCAATGATGTTAATGTAATCGTTAATACTAACTTGTTTATGATAAACAACTTTGTTCACTTCGGAAACACTTTTCTTTAAGGTTTCAATTACATATTTAAATTCCTTTTCGTTTCTAACTAAAGCCATATTTGCCTCTTTGCACTTTGACAGTTCAATAACCAAACTTTGATTGTGACTATGAACCGTTTTAGATTCACGTTTCAATTTAGCACATTCTTGTTTCATCTTAGCACAATCACTACATATGCTAGGAGTTTCATATTTTACCTGACTTGTAGAAACTGTGACATTAGCCATAAAGGCAGTCTGAGAAGAGAAAGATCCATCTTCAAGGAGAATCTTCTCCGTTTCTTCTGATGTAGCATTTGCTTTCTTGATCAAGTCAGATTTCATGTTAGCATCATTCGACAAATTATCAGCTTCAGAATCCATTCCCTCCTTCACGTCCGATTCTGAACTGTAATCACTCACACCTGAACCATCTTCATCAATACTGCCACTATATCCTGAATTGTCATCATTTCCCGAAGATTCACCATCATTGACATTCTTGACAATTTCAGCGTAAAACGCAGTTCTTGTTTGATCACCGTTTCCCAACTGTATGGCCGGACCACAATCGAAACTTGGATTGAATTGAGGTTGTGTTGTGGAAACTTGAGGTTGAGGTTGGGCTTGAGGAATGGAATTCATTAAATATGCGGCCATCGAAGTCTAATGTGGAGGGGGTCGAGGTATGGAATTCCTCATATATTCGGCCATCGACATCTGTTTTTGAGCTGGTTGTGGATCCGTACTCCAATCCCACGGACTTGTGCAACTCATGATTTGTGTATAGAAGTGAAAAATCTGGTCACACACTTGAATACACAGTGTTAACCCACTTTTGCAAACCTTCTGTTTAAAATTTATAACACACTCGACGAAACTGATTGCTGAAATGATTGGGTGCGACGAAACTGAATGTTGAACAAATGTCTACGAAATAGAATGGAGATATAACTCGACGAAACAGATGAAGCTTTGTTGTATTGCGACGAAAGTGATTGAGTTTCACTTAATGACGAAACAGAAATGAAGCCTTGTTGAACGACGAAACAGTTAGGTTCCTGGTCGACGAAACAGTTCCTATATGTTGAAGCCCAAATGAGATGAGGCCCAATTCAGTTTTGAAGCCCAAATCAATGTTCGACGAAACTGAAGTAATTGGTCGACGAAACTCAGCGATTTTAGGATAAGAATTAAAGATATTTTCAAAGTTTCCTTATCTCTTTCTGACACAAATCCACAATTTTCAACCTACTGAACAATTACCATACTTTTTGTTGTTTCGAGACTTAGTCAACAAAACATCATCACTTTGTCAACAATTACCACAATTTTCAACCTACTGACACAAATCCACAATTTTCGAGACTTCCTATTTTCAACAAAAACATCATCACTTTGGCAATATAATAAATTATATTCCACAAACACTTTTAAGTAACTTCTCAAGAGATCAAAAAGTAAATTATATGAAGAACATGCATGAACTTTTTGAAGATTTGATGAACCTGATAAATTTTCGAACAGGATTAATGCACAAACTTTTAATGAAAACCCGATTTTTATCTTGTGAACAAGAATATAACAAAGGTTTTTACCAAAACTTTGGCAAACAAGCAAGTTCTAACATATTTTTTTAGAAAGTTTATCAGAAAATATATGAACTTTTAAGAACACTTTTTCAGAAACTCATAAACAATCAAGTTCAAACTTGATAAAAACCGAAACCTGTTTGGTTTTAAACAAGGAAAAGAGCCTACGCTCTTATACCAATTGTAGGTCCCGTTTTTCCGGTGGATCGATAACGAAAACCTTATCCTTGTTTATCACAAACACGGTAACGGGTGCGGAATCTCCGTGACGGTGCAAACCAAACAAAGTGTAAAACAAGAACACGCGTAACCAAAAGATTCAATATCTATTGATTAGGGATGAGTACAACCCGAAACATATACAAACAATGTTTACAGAGTTTCACTAAGTCTCACAGGTCTCTCATCTTTTTCACACAGAAACTGAGAGGGGTATTTATACTAGACACAGACACAGACTGACGAAACGCATAAAGGCACGGCGAAACACTAAAGTCGACGAAACACATTCTGTTTCGTCGACATACATATATTCTACAATATGTTTCGGCGTTTGTTGTTGAAGCCCAATCCAAGACAAAGCCCAACTTCAAGTCTTCGGCCCATGTGTGAAGAAACGGCCCGGACAGTTTCTGTTTCCAATCTTTGCATTAATTCAACATATGAGACAAATGCTTGACATTGATGTCATGGTGATGTGTTAGCAGGAATTTGCTTGCGGCGTTCTGTGCCTCGCGTGTCGAACTCTGGGGCGCACGACGGAGGAATGTCGTGTCTTCGGGCTTGAGCCGGACCTAACCGAGTCGACCCGAACCGAATCGAACCGAGTCGAGTCGCGTCCACATAAAGTGTATCAACAGTTTGTGACGTCGAAAAAGAAACTTTTGATAAATTAAAACTCGGCGATGTAATGCAACGATTTCAAGCTACAAAAAAAGAGGACAAATCAATTAGGTATTTGTATTACTGAAAAATATTTTCCCTTTTTTTATTATTGTATTTATTGTTGTTATTTATTATTGTATGGTTGCACGGTTAAAAAAATTAATTTGGGTTACCCCTGAATTAAAGGGTTAGCTCCGCCACTGGAGTGAAACATCTTTGGCTCCATTACCGGGTTGTCGTATAACATCACTTAGTCTTCACGGTCTTAATACTAATTGGTACTACAAAAATACAAAATGAGGAATTAGCCTTGCTCAGTTGCCCATGGTCCTGAACGTTTATGTCCATGTCCATGCACATGACCAGTTGAAAATATTCATCCTCCCTCATCATTATCGAAAAACACACACCACTAGAAGAATTATTCACACGAAAGAAGATAGTGTGCTTCTAAACATATACCGAGTTGAACATCAAAACAAATTCCTAGTCTCCTGAGCTTCAATATGTCTTCTCCAACTTTTTATTTCTGTAACTTTACACTACTAGATCTTTTCTTAGACTATCTCATTGCAATGGTGGGTGGGTGTTTAAGATCACTTGTAATTTTCGACATGTCTACCCTCACCCTAATATGTGTCTTATATTTAAATTCTTTGTACATTTCACACACAACTATCATCTTTTACAAGTGTGTGTGTGCGCGCACACACACGTATATAGATGATATGTGTGTGTATAGGATCAGGTTCATGCGAGAACTCCTCTGAGTTGCAAGAACTTGTGAACTCTTATGGAAACCCTACTTCTCCTGCGATTTTTTCAAAATTTTACAAAAACGTAGATAAACATCTAACTAAGACATATAGCCTAGCGTTCATTTACATTAGGTTTTTTATTGCTTACACTGCTATAAAAAATTTATAAAACATATGACCTCGCCCTTTGTGGTGGGTTACACTTATGTAATTTGTTTCACACTTATGTAAATTTTTGTATACAGTTATTATTATTTATTTTTTTTAAAGTTATATAATATTAAAAAAAATTGCCAAAATAATATAAAAAAAAATTTGAAGTCTTTCTCGCAATTCTAGGGAGTACTCATTTTAATCTTTCCATATATATATTATGGTAGAGGATCATGAGAAAACTCTATCAAATGATTGATATTTGTGTTAAATTTTGTCTGGGTTTAGTCTTTAGGGTTTCGGTTTTTGAAAACCATTAGGTTTCGGTTTTTTCCGTTTCAGTTAGTTATTTCGGTTTTAGAAACGGTTCGGTTCTATTTTTGGTTTTTGAAACAAATTACGTAAGATTCAAAAATTAAAAGTATAATTCAAAGTTTAAAAATCTTTCTCAAATGTTTACATTTAAGTTAATACATTTAGTCTTTTTAATTAATATTGTTTACATAAAGCTAACCTTCTAATTTATATTAATGTTTCTCCAAAGTTTTTATTAAGACGTTTTCTTTTATAATACTTTGAAAACCATTTAATTTTTATGTTAAATTTTGTTATTTCTTGTAAACAATGGACAAATCATTTAATGATAAATAAAAATTATAACGCTCTTATTATAAATACTGGAATTACCACCCGCCGCAATGCGGCGGGGGATTCATTAGTTATATATCATGTTAGATGAAAGGCAAATGTTTCTCACATGACCACGAGCCTATGTGTAAAACCGAGAAAAATAATTAATCGCACGTTTCGACAGACCTATCAAACCGGAAAAATAGACGCACTGCGACGGACATGTCAACCAGGAAAAAAATAGATGAAAAAACGTTGAACCCCACACGCATGTTACGGCGTGTTAACTCGGAAATTTAGAGCGACACGTTAAACAGAGAACTTATGAAAGATGAAAAGTATATAAGAGACTAAAGTTGAAAGTAAAAAAAGTGTTGAGATTAAATTGCGAAATATAAAAAGCTTTAGGTTAAAAGTAAAAAATTAAAGGGGTTAAATTACAAAAGATGAAAACTTTTGAATTATAAGTGAAAAATCAAATTAATCAAAGGGGTTAAAATACCAAAGATTGAAACTTTAGAATTAAAAAGGAAATCAATTTCAGATTATGAAAACAAAAGAGATAAATAGATTTAGTTAAATTGATATTTAATATTATTATTATTTAATAAAAGAGATAAATAAAAAAATAATTACATTAAAGAAGAATAAAATTAATAATTCTTAGTAGCATGGGTTAAACACTTAAACAACTTAAACTTAAACATAAAACAATATACAGATTTGGCATACTATTATAACTTATCGGTTCGGTTATTGAAAATGATTATCCGAAAACCGAACTGAAATTTTCGGTTATTAAAAATCCGAAAACTGAGCCGTCGGTTTTTCGGTTCGGTTTTTTCGGTCCGGATTTTTCGGTTATTTCGGTTACGATTCGGTTATTTCAGTTTTTGGCTCACCCCTACAATATATGGCAAGACAGAAACGAAATACTTACCAACATTCGCTGAAAAACGATCAGTAAGACAAAGGCAAAACACTTGTTTAAAGAATAATACCCAAAAAACAACACGATCCCATAACATACGTAAACAAACAAAAAAAATACTTACCTAAAGTAACCGGAAAGTCACCGGAAAACTCAACTAAAGTAATCCGCGTGTAGAGAGAGAGGGGGTAAAGGAGAAAGAGACGATGAGAGGTCAACCTTTTAAACCCCCACCGACCCAAAAGGTACAAACCATAAAGCCCAAAAAACAACCAAACCAAAGCAAGTAAACGTCATAAAGCACAAGGTAGAGCCAACAATGCACATAAATCTTGTAAATCAACATTATATAAATAGTATGCTAGTTTTTAGTTTCACCACAGCATACATGTATCTATTTTCATAAGTTGATTTTTTTATTATTTTATTAATATAATTAATTTCCATCATATTTTGTTTTCTTTTATAATTTTTAAGATACAATATTTTATAGAATTCCAAGTATGTCATTGCGACGTGCCTATCTTTATCTGCATCTTAATATAAACTTTTTCCTAAAACTGAATTGTGGGTAGTACTGTACAAACAATCTAAGCGTAAACCTAAATGTTATCAAAACTACATCATTTTTTTTTTGAAAAATAACGTCATTTACCCTTTTCGTTTATGTTGTTGTGACGTGTTTATTTTTTGTTTACATCTCGATATAACCTTTTTCCCAAACCGAGTTATTAGTAGTAATGTACAAGTAACCGAAGCACAAACATACATGTTATTATAGCTACACAAAAATTATATAAAGTGATACCATAAACCATCTTTCGTTATTCTAATAATATAATTTAATAAAAGTTTCTTTTTTGAAAATTGAATGGGTCAAACATAGCTGATTTTCTATTTATACTGTGGAAAATTGAACTCATACAGTTAGAATAACTTTGGTTCCGAAACCAGCATTCGTTTTTATGGTTTCCGGTATAAATTACGTTTAAACTTGAGTTGTATCTGTAACAGAGTATCTTTTTTGTATCATAAGCTATAATATGAACAGCATTGGTATCAATACTAGTATTTCTTTTTCTCTTTTTTGGTTGCTATACTAAGGTGGTGTTTGTTTTTCTAAAAAATATTTGTGCAGGCTTTTTCTTAGTTGCTATACTAAGGTGGTGTTTGTTTTTCTAAAAAATATTTGCGCAGGCTTTTCTGTGTGCGTCGCGCTGACCACGCGCAGACACTGCCATCTGCAAACTGTTTGTTTTTTCCGAAGATGTTTCATTAAAAAAGGTTTGCGCGAGCTCTTTTTGGTGCAGACTTAGCCTAACCACTTCTAAGATCTTCTAAGGTCTGCAGAGGGTCAAACATCACCACCGTCCACCACCCACCACCGTCCATCACCACCGTCCAACACCACCATCCACCACCCACCACCGTCCATCACCACCACCACCATCGTTCACCACCCACCACCACCGTCTACCACCGCCACCACCGTCCACACCCACCACCACCGTCCAGCACCACTACCACCCACCACCACCATCTGTACACCACCACCAATTTATTTTAGAAGTCTACATACGTTAAAAAAACAAGCAGCCTTCTTCTTGCAGACTGTAGAGGTTCGGTCCACCTCTTCTTCTATAGATGTCTATAGATATGGTCGACAAACTGCAGACATTTTACCTCTTAAAAAGAGTAAAATGCACGGATACTCCCTGTGGTTTTGTAAAGTAACACCTATAGTCTCCAACTTTTGGAAATTACACCGGTGCTCCCTGTGGTTTACTTTTGTTACTCGGATGGTCCCTGGAGTGGATGTCCTTTAGCTTTCTCAGTTAAGTTGATGTAAAAAGATAAAATTACCCTTACTAAATGAATTGTATATTATATTATACATATATCTAGGTCAAACCCCCACCACCATCTCCCGCCATCATCACCACCGCCTGCCACCACCCGCTTCCACCCCCCACACCACCCACTTCTTCGTAAGCAACACACAATTAATTTCACATTAAGATGTAAATTTCACACGGTTTCCCCAACTTTTAAAAAGCTTCAATCGAATAGTCATGTTATCTTCCAAAATGGCTAAATTCAATTTGTACAACAAGTTTATTCGATCGAAGGGACTATTTGTGTCAAACTGCGAAAGTATGCCGATTCGTGTGGTAACGAACATTCCAGAACTTGATCATAAGTTAAACATACCATAAATATCCTTTACATAGCTTAGAAATAGGCTTTGAGGTGTTCGGTATGCTAAAATAAACTTTTTGGTCATTCAGGGACTAAAAGCGTCAAAAAGTGCATAAGTTTGCATTTTCGCGCATATCTTACGTCCTGAATACATCCGGACATCCAAAAAATTTATGTAATCATTAAAATATTTTATTTTAGTGATTGGCATAATAAAATTCCCTTCGTCGCTTAATTTGGATCGTTTTTGCGTTCGTTACGACTTCCGTCGTAATTAACCGAACAACGCAACCGTACGACCAAACGAACTGACATCCGAGATATTTTTGAGCATATTTTAAGTTCCCTATACTTTAACTTTATTTTAGAGCCTTGAAATGGGGTTAACGGGGCTTAAAAGTGCCAAAAATTAAGTTTTACAAGTGCATGGACCATTTTTGAAATTTCTGGCAGATACATTGAACTTGGTCCATTTTTGAGGTTTTGATGGTTTTAACCCAAGGTTTTGCACTCTATGGGCTGGAATTTGATGGTTTTAAGTATTCCCATGGTTTTGAAAACCATGTGCCCACTTGTAAGGTCAAGATCAAAGCACGATTTGCGAGAAACGATCCTAACGGTTCTCCGAAATCTATATATACCCCTTCCATTTCATTTGCAAACTCACCTTTGATCTGATTTTGTTCTCTAAGTTGAAGTTATACACTTCATACCAGAGAATAATTAGATCAAACCTCCATTTCTTGGACCCGTTGTAAGTATTCTTTCGTTCTTTCATGCGTTTTTAAGCGTAAAAGTCAAACAGTGTTTGACTTTCTGCTTTGACCAGTCTATGTTCAACACAAAGTTCGTTTGAACTTCGTAACGTGAGTGTAATCACGATGGTTATAGTCTCTTGTGACTATACCTACTTATTACCACGTTATTTAGGCGTAGTGACGAGTCATAGTTTCGGTCAAAATACGCATTTATGCGTATTTTGCAACCAAACTATTCTTGGGTATCAAGACCCTTTGTCTTGATATCAAACTTGTTTTTAAACTTCGTTAAGCATCTTTTAACATGTTTAACTCATCACTTTTAGATTAGTGCTTATATCGGGTCGTAAGATAAGCGGTCTAAACAACCGCTTAGACTTTCGAACCCGACCCGTTTGGCCAATCAGTAGGATTCGACCAAACATATTTTGTGACCATAGTTGTATAGGGAATAACCTTCCGAGGTTATACCTTATGGTCACTTCGTTTAAGTAGTTGTATGATAGGTAGTTTATATGCCTTAGGTAAATGACCAAAATGCCCTTTTTACGCATAAATTCATTTTAAGCATATGTAAAATAAATTTTGACATCTAAACTGATTAGGAAACATTATTAGACATGCTAAGGCATATATTACTTATCACGGGACTAGTTCGGCGGTCCGAACGCGTTTTACACGAACGACGCGTTAAAGTAGCGTAAGCTACCTAAACGGGTCATAATGGGTCGTAAGCACTTAGGATAGGTTTTGATTTAGGATGTAGGCTTTGTTAAACCATATTACATGAGTTCCTATACTCATTTGGTTTACAAAACCTCGTTCTACCCAATCTTCCGATTTAGGTCTGGTTTATTTACTTAGTTACCTATATTAGGTGTCGTTTGATTCCGTGATCCTTCTAGCTCTGCTTGGTTGTTATTCAAGACTTCTAAACATCCTCAAGTGAGTACATAGTCCCCTCTTTTACTGTTTTCAATTTTTTGGCGTGATACATGTGTACCTATTTGTTATGTTCATGATTTCAAAGTATAATTGATTATACATATTAGTACTTATCTTTTGACAAACTGAATGATTATTTATGGTTTAAACACTGATTTTTCAAAGATTATAAAATTAATTGTTGAATTGTACTTATTTTATGTTCACCAGACCGATTGGTAGTATGATAGAGCGCTATAGGATTTGACACCCCATTCCTGTTGTCATGGAATGTCAGAAACCGATATTTTATCCAAATAGGGATTGCCTTCGTGGTATTTCTATAGTCTCCTAGGTGTATTTTAATGCACTAAGGTTTGGTCGAATTAAAAAATCACATTTTTATTGTATATTTTATTATACTCCCAAAAGTATAGTTTGATATATTCTCATGTGTGATATTGTACAAAACAACATATATTTTGTTAATTACTAAAAACATAGTTTGGTATGTTATTTATAAAACCAAAGCATAGTTTAATATGTTATTTATAAAACCAAAGCATAGTTTAATATGTTATTAATAAAACCAAAGTATACTTTTGATATACTACTGAAAACTGTTATTTTGACGACTAAAGTATATTTAATATACTATCTGTTTGACTATTTTGGAACTGAAATATAATTTAATATATTACTTATTCGACTTTCTTAAAACCAAAGTATATTTTTATATATACTACAAACCTTTTTATCAAAATATTATTTTTCAAACAACATATTTTATACAAACTCATTTTACTTAATTATTTATTTGTGCATCTTTCTTTTGTATCATCTGTTTTCTTATCACTTATTATATGATTTATAAAAGAAAACATTTTTAAAGTTCATGACTATTTTTGTTAAAACATTTTTTTAAACCTACAAGTCATGAATCCTATTTTCGATAAAACCTATGTATCTCACAGGCATTTTTATGCTGACGTACCTATTTTTACACATGTTTCAGGTGCTGCTATGTGATGATTGTTGATACATGCTATACATAGGATGGACTCGTGCCTTAACGACTTTAAAACTTGAAAGACAATATTTATATTTATTTGATTTGTAATAAAACAATGAGTTCAATAATGCAATAACACAAACTTTTTTTATCCATGGTTGTGAAACAATGATTCTGTTACAACACCCCCGACGTTTCCGCCACGATTTGTTGTTTTTCGTGGTCGGGGTGTGACAGAAAAGTTGGTATCATAGCCATTGGTTATAGGGAATTAGGTTATTAGTAATGCTTTGACCTAGACTATAACCTTCCTAGGACTCTAACACAAGTTATCTTGTGTTTAGTTTTAAAACAATACCGTTACTTATCCTTCGGTGACAACCACAATAAGTACATAAATTTCGAATCCGCTTTGAAAACCAATCATCTGTTCTGGGATGATTTATTATAAGGTTTTGAACCTTCAAAGTTTTCAAAATCTCGTCAAAGTTTGGTCTAAATAATGTGAACACGTGCAAACTGGAAGGGTGGGTGCCTGTACCCTGAGTCTTCTACTAAGGCTAGAGTGTTCGTACAAATCCGCAGTATCGGACCAGTCACTCTTACCTGGGAACTCTTGGGGTGAGTGTCCACTTATAGGCGAGCATGTCTTCGCGATACATTATATTGACCCGTTTACTTTGATTAGTCACCGTCTCATTTGTTTGCCTTAGGTAACAAACAAATGATCGCAATTTCTATGCGTTGTCATTTTGTTTTGATTATCCGATATCATTTCACTTGTTTCCTCCCATATCTTTCATTATCTTCATGATGCCTCTTCATCGCAACGACAATGTCCGAACTAGGTGCTGCAATTGCCCAACAATTAGACGTCGTACTCCAGAGGACCGTTGATTTAGCTATCACCATGACTCGCCTCAGGGACGAATCCATACAAGGGAACCGCTCCTTGGAGCAATCAATGCAACCGTCATCATCCGAATCAGATACCCTATTTCAAATGTACCCACGGTGGACGATGAGGACATTTGGTTAACATGTGCCGCTGCTCAACCTCCAAATTCTACTTCATATGTCGCCTTGGCATATCTAGTACCTCAACCTCATGAACTTTCTACCTTTTGTATCGACTTAAGCACGTTTAGTGCAAGGTTTCGAAACACCTCTCGTTACACAAATTTCAAAATCCATATAGGATCTTCTTATCTTCACAATTAGATCTTTGTGGATGATTATCGCTCAAATCGGAGCCCTTAATTGAATTATTCGTATGCCTTAATACGTCTATTACAATTCAATAAGGACAAAGCCGAATTCCTATTAAGATCTTTCTATCTCCATAGTTAGATTCTTGAAGATGTTTAAAGTGCCAAATGAAATCCACGGATGGATTCCTGACGTGCTTTAAATACCCGTGTCCAAAGATAACAAGATCAAGTTAAACAATTATATGATTATGTGCTTATGTGATTTCTTTTATGTCTTGTGTTTTTTTGTGTAATCTGAATCTTCATTATCCAAATCCTCATAGAATCTTCCATATCTCCATATGAGGGATTCATAGTAGGATATCCAAAGGTGCTACCTTAAATCCTAAATGGGCTTCTATGTTATAGTTAAGTCCCTTGGATTATAAAGTACTATTCTATAATGGGACCCCTTGAGTAGTCTAGTTAAACAGATTGATTTAAAAATCTGGTTAGGAATATCATGTGATGATATAGCTAAAAAGATCCCTTAAGCGGTCTATTTAAGGAGATCGTACGACGGTCTAGTTAAAGAGATCATGTGTTGATCTAGTTAAAAAGATCATTCGTTCATCTAGTTAAAAAGATCCTTTGGTGGTCTAGTCAAGTTACTTCATGTCTATTCGATTGATTTTTCCCCTACACATTATGAAATAAACTGTGCGGACTATGCAAGGAATTACGTAATTATGGATGCATACATAATTATGGAATTCAGTGCACAGAAACCATAGCAAATTTTGCCATGTGTTAAGTTCATGTTTATTCGATTGATTTTTCCCCTACACATTATGAAATGAACCGTGCGGACTATGCAAGGAATTACGTAATTATGGATGCATACATAATTATGGAATTCAGTGCACAAAAACCACAGCAAATTTTGTCATGTGTTAAGACCTATAGTGATGAGAATAACGAAACGGGAACAATCTAGAAAGGGGCATGGTGGATACGCCGCTGGTACTTCCTATATATAAGTGTTCCTTATTACATCGCGAACGTAACGTTATTTAAGTTACTAGAAGTCCTGGACCTTGACCAATGTCATTTTATCTTACACTCTTCGACTCTGATTTCGAGCACACACAAGTTTCCTATGATAGTCTTCATAAGAAACGTTCTTCTGTCCGTAGTTCGAAACCCCATGTTTTGTTACTACAAGGACTTCACTTTGACAGTTGACAATTTTTCTAAGAATCCAAACATGACCAAGAGTTTTACTTATGGTTCAAGAGATTCATTCGAAAGCGAAACAATCACAGTTGTCTTCACAAGCTTCCCCCAAAATTTAAATTTCAGGACGAAATTTCCTAAAGTAGGGGAGACTATGACACCTGTGTCACTTCAACCATCATACAAATACCAAACCAATGAAATATTGTATTTCATACTTGGGATTTGTATAAATATGTGTATCATTTTCACATATCAATTCTTGTTCGATTTCGAGCTTTAAATCGCTTTCTGGAAGGTTATACGCGAACTGATGCGTAAATATAACCAGTTTAATGCAACAAACACTCCGGAATAGTGACATAGGCTTAACATACCTTAAATAACCTTTTCATAACTCAGAAATAAGTTTTGGATGGTTTAGTGTGTTGAAATCAAGTTTATTCAAACGCAGGGACTATTTGTGTCAAACTGCGAAAGTATGCCGATTCGTGTGGTAACGAACATTCCGGAACTTTATCATAAGTTAAACATACCATAAATATCCTTTACATAGCTTAGAAATAGGCTTTGAGGTGTTCGGTATGCTAAAATAAACTTTTTGGTCATTCAGGGACTAAAAGCATCAAAAAGTGCATAAGTTTGCATTTTCGCGCATATCTTACGTCCTGAATACATCCGGACATCCAAAAAATTTATGTAATCATTAAAATATTTTATTTTAGTGATTGGCATAATAAAATTCCCTTCGTCGATTAATTTGGATCGTTTTTGTGTTCGTTACGACTTCCGTCGTACTTAACCGAACAACGCAACCGTACGACCAAACGAACCGACATCGGCGATATTTTTGAGCATATTTTAAGTTCCCTATACTTTAACTTTATTTTAGAGCCTTGAAATGGGGTTAACGGGGCTTAAAAGTGCCAAAAATCAAGTTTTACAAGTGCAGGGACCATTTTTGAAATTTCTGGCAGATACATTGAACTTGGTCCATTTTTGAGGTTTTGATGGTTTTAACCCAAGGTTTTGCACTCTATGGGCTGGAATTTGATGGTATTAAATATTCCCATGGTTTTGAAAACCATGTGCCCACTTGTAAGGTCAAGATCAAAGCACGATTTGCGAGAAACGATCCTAACGGTTCTCCGAAATCTATATATACCCTTTCCCTTTCATTTGCAAACTCACCTTTGATCTGATTTTGTTCTCTAAGTTGAAGTTATACACTTCATACCTGAGAATAATTAGATCAAACCTCCATTTCTTGGACCCGTTGTAAGTATTCTTTCGTTCTTTTATGCGTTTTTAAGCGTAAAAGTCAAACAGTGTTTGACTTTTACTTTGACCAGTCTATGGTCAACACGAAGTTCGTTTGAACTTCATAACGTGAGCGTAATCACGATGGTTATAGTCTCTTGTGACTATACCTACTGATTACCACATTATTTAGGCGTAGTGACGAGTCATAGTTTCGGTCAAAATACGCGTTTATGCGTATTTTGCAACCAAACTATTCTTGGGTATCAAGACCCTTTTTCTTGATGTCAAACTTGTTTTTAAACTTCGTTAAACATGTTTTAACATGTTTAACTCGTCACTTTTAGATTAGTGCTTATATAGGGTCGTAAGATAAGCGGTCTAAACAACCGCTTAGATTTTCAAACCCGACCCGTTTGGTCAATCAGTAGGATTCGACCAAACATATTTTTTGACCATAGTTGTATAGGGAATAACCTTCTGAGGTTATACCTTATGGTCACTTCGTTTAAGTAGTTGTATGATAGGTAGTTTATATGCCTTAGGTAAATGACCAAAATGCCCTTTTTACGCATAAATTCATTTTAAGCATATGTAACATAAATTTTGACATCTAAACTGATTAGGCAACATTATTAGACATGTTAAGGCATATATTACTAGTCATAGGACTAGTTAGGCAGTCCGAACGCGTTTTACGCGAACGACGCGTTAAAGTAGCGTAAGCTACTTAAACGGGTCATAATGGGTCGTAAGCATTTAGGATAGGTTTCGATTTAGGATGTTGGCTTTGTTAAACCATATTACATGAGTTCCTATACTCATTTGGTTTACGAAACCTCGTTCTACCCAATCTTCTGATTTAGGTCCGGTTTATTTACTTAGTTACCTATATTAAGTGCCGTTTGATTCCGTGATCCCTCTAGCTATGCTTGGTTGTTATTCAAGACTTCTAAGCATCCTCAAGTGAGTACATAGTCCCCTCTTTTACTGTTTTCAATGTTTTGGGGTGATACATGTGTACCTATTTGTTATGTTCATGATTTCAAAGTATAATTGATTATACATATTAGTACTTATCTTTTAACAAACTGAATGATTATTTATGGTTTAAACACTGATTTTTCAAAGATTATAAAATTAATTGTTGAATTGTACTTATTTTATGTTCACCAGACCGATTGAGTATGATATAGCGCTATAGGATTTGACACCCCATTCCTGTTGTCATGGAATGTCAAAAACCGATATTTTATCCAAATAGGGATTGCCTACGTGGTATTTCTATAGTCTCCTAGGTGTATTTTAATGCACTAAGGTTTGGTTGAATTAAAAAATCACATTTTTATTGTATATTTTATTATACTCCCAAAAGTATAGTTTGATATATTCTCATGTGTGATATTGTACAAAACAACATATATTTTGTTAATTACTAAAAACATAGTTTGGTATGTTATTTATAAAACCAAAGCATAGTTTAATATGTTATTTATAAAACCAAAGCATAGTTTAATATGTTATTAATAAAACCAAAGTATACTTTTGATATACTACTGAAAACTGTTATTTTGACGACTAAAGTATATTTAATATACTATCTGTTTGACTATTTTGGAACTGAAATATAATTTAATATATTACTTATTCGACTTTCTTAAAACCAAAGTATATTTTTATATATACTACAAACCTTTTTATCAAAATATTATTTTTCAAACAACATATTTTATACAAACTCATTTTACTTAATTATTTATTTGTGCATCTTTCTTTTGTATCATCTGTTTTCTTATCACTTATTATATGATTTATAAAAGAAAACATTTTTAAAGTTCATGACTATTTTTGTTAAAACATTTTTTTAAACCTACAAGTCATGAATCCTATTTTCGATAAAACCTATGTATCTCACAAGCATTTTTATGCTGACGTACCTATTTTTACACATGTTTCAGGTGCTGCTATGTGATGATTGTTGATACATGCTATACATAGGATAGACTCGTGCCTTAGCGACTTTAAAACTTGAAAGACAATATTCATATTTATTTGATTTGTAATAAAACAATGAGTTCAATAATGCAATAACACAAAAAAATTTTATCCATGGTTGTGAAACAATGATTCTGTTACAACACCCCCGACGTTTCCGCCACGATTTGTTGTTTTTCGTAGTCGGAGTGTGAACACAAAACCCCAATTTGTTCAACAAAACGTCGGTTTCCTTCGTTTGCATCTTCTAAAATGGGGACTCTGACCATAAACCGACTCGTTGTTCCGGTGCCGGTGGCTCCTCGTTTGCATATTCCAAAACGAGGTTGCGTCTTCCAGATCTTGATCTTAGTTTGCATCTTCCAAAACGAACGGTTATGGTGGAGTTTGCAGAGGTGGACAGTGGTTATGGTGGTGTGACAGTGATGGTGCAGGTGTGGGGGTGGATGGCGCCATAGTGGCAGGTGGTGGTGCTGGTGGCGGCAAGTGGTGGGGGTTTGCCTGAGAAAGAGAGAGAGAGAGAGAGAGAGAGAGAGAGAGAGAGAGAAAGAGAGAGAGAGTAGAGATAGTCAGCGTGTGTTTTAGAGAGAGTGAGTGTATGTGTGTGTTTATGTAGCTATATATGTGTGTGTGAATATTTTTTCTTATACTTTAATTAAAGCAAGGGTAATTTTGTAATTTCAAATGGACTTAACGGAAAAAACTAAACACCATCCACTCTAGGGACTATCCGAGTAATAAACTGTCAAACCACAGGGAGCACCAGTGTAATTTCCAAAAGTTTAGGATTATATGTGTTATTTTACAAAACCACAAAGACTATCCGTGCATTTTACTCTTAGGGGTGTTCAAAAAACTCGTGGCTCGCAGTTCGCTCGAAAAAGTTTGAAAAAAGCTTGGCTCGAAGTTGGCTCGGTGGTAAACGAGCCAGCTCGGCTCGGTTTGTAAACGAGTCGAGCTCGAGCTTGGCCTGGCTCGGCTCGTGAGCTCATGAGCCGGCTCGATAAGGTTTAAATCCTTCATTTTTTAGTCCCACATCGCTCAGAAGACAAACACTAAGAGAGTATTTCCCTTATAAAAGAAGGTAAAGGAAATGTACAAAGTGAGTTAACTATTTATACTTGCATATTTATCCATTTCGTTAAATTAAATTGCAATTATGGCCCTTATCTGTGAAAAGATTCATTTTTTAGGGCTTTTTAATTAGTAAATTTTGCGGTTCTTTGTTAGTTCGAGCTAGATCGAGCCGAGCCGAGCTAGCTCGAATTTTAATCGAGCCGAGCTCGAGCCTCAAATCTCAGCTCGATTTGAAATTCGAGCTCGAGCCGAGCCAGCTCGAATTCAGTTCGAGCCGAGCTCGAGCTGGGTCAAGCTCGGCTTGACTCGGCTCGTTTACAACCCTATTTACTCTCTTAAAAAAACACCACCCAAGTGCCAATACCACATCAATACATTTTCAACAACAACAAAAGGAAGTGTCGGCGGTAATAGTGTCAGCCGGCTATTGGATTAAATGGGCGGCAGGGGAAATAGTGTTAGGCAGTTGCCTGGCACTCCCCTATTGGCCCAACAAATTTACGATTTTATCTCGTTTTACAATTACGATTTTGCCATCAGTTCAAAAATATGTTTTTACCCACACTTAAAAATAAATTTGCGCTTTTACTCCCAGCTAAAAATTTCGATTTTGCCCCCGGTTAAAAATTACGACTTTGCCCCGTTTCAATTTACAGTTTTGCCATTAGTTTTTTTCCCTTATAATTACCATTTTGCCATCAGTTCAAAGTTATGTTTTTACCTCCACTTAAAAGTAAATTAACGCTTTTGCTCCCAGCTAAAAATTCCGATTTTGCCCTCGGTTCAAAATTACGATTTTGCCCCGTATAAATTTATAGTTTTGCCATTAGTTTTTTTTTCTCACAGCCAAGTTACGATTTTGCCCTCAACTTATATTTACATTTTCTCCATCGTTTTTGTTTGTTTTCCTGGTGAAACTACAATTTTGCTTGCAGTGTAAAATTACAGTCATGCCGGCAGATTCCTGGCACTCCCTCATTGGTTCCTTTAATTTACGATTTTATCCCGAATTAAAATTATGATTTCATACTCAGTTAAAAATTACGTTTTCCCAATCGTTTTGTTTTGTTTTTTTTTTTTTTTTTGCAAAAGTAGAAAAAAAATTTAATTGGTTGACTCGATTTAGTTTTTTCCGTCTCAAGGAGCCGCCCAACACTCGCTCATTAGTCCTGAAAAATTACAGTTTTGCCCTGATCCAAAAAATATCGTTTTAGTTTTTTTTTTCCTAGCAAAATTATAGTAGTGGTTTTTTTATTGATTGAAAATTATTCGATCATTGATCCGCAACACGGCCGGGCATCAACTAGTAATAAACATAATCGATGACGACCGAATTCCAGCAATTAAAAAAAAAAGGGTAAAAGGTCATTCTAGAGTTCCATAACCTACATAAAAGGTCCTTGAGCTATCATTCTTTTTCACGTTTACACTCAAAAAGCAAAATATAAAACCCCCCAGGGCAGTGTTGAGGACGAAAACAATCATCAAACAACCATTAATCCTTCTTCCACCGGTGAGATTTCTTAATTTTTATGCTTAAATCTTAATGTTTCAGCATACGAATGAAGTATTTGACCATTTTTCTTATTTGATGCAGAGTTATCTTTCTAATACGATGGCTAGGGTTTTATCGAACATGCTTTTTAAGGGATTTAGGTCCATGGAGTATAGTCGTACAACTGCTTCGGTATGATTTGTTTAACTTATAACGGTTTTTTATTTGTTTATAGGTCAGAGTTAGGGTTATAAATTGTTTTAATTTGATGTTTTCGCCATTAATTTATGCTCTCTTGAGAAGATTTGTTTTAGAACGGACCAGAAGTAGTTTTCGTTTGACATAATTGATTGCTGAAAGTGCAAGTGTAGTAGGTATATTGTTTTCGATAGAATTGAGAGTTTTATGTCAGTTTTGGTTATGTTTTTTTGTTGTTTTCGACTCGAGTGGAGTTTTCTGAGTAGCTAGGGCTTGGAAATTGGATGTTGAATGAGTTTTGTCATTGTTATTTGGATTATTCAGATTGGTGATATATAGAACAATGCTCTGTATCGTAGTTTAACGGTTAAACTTTAACCTCGAGAATGGCAAAATATTGAATATTGACTTTGAAATGTTGAGTTGGGCCACCTACCCAACGCAAGCTACGTTTTACTTGATCCCATTGGTTAGCAGTGTATTGGTGGGGTCCCTTGGGTTTACTGTTAACCTTTTATAAGTTTTATGATATGTGATTTAGAACTTGTAGATGGTTTGCTATACATGATTCAAGTAACTAATAATTGATAACAGGGATACTCTGTCGAAGAACAACTGTTGTTAATTTGATGTGTTGTTTTGTTTTCTGATCTGTTTGTCGTTCTTTGGATAACTAGACGATAACAGTGGTTAAAAGGGTTAGTTTTATTAAAAAAACATTGATGCTTTGTAGAATTGTAGTACCAAATTTTGTATTATCTTACACAAGTTGTATGCTTCAATCGATTAGGCCTCTGGATCATTCTTGCAGCATGGGATGAGATTTTCAACTAGTGTGCCCAATGATCCTGATACACATGATGATTTCAAGCCCACAAATAAGCTGGAGAATTCTGAAATTACTCTAAAGGACATTGTTGAGCAGGTTGATTGTTGATGAGTGTATCATATCATGAACGTCTTTGTGTTAATATTACCAACCTTGTATTTTCTTACGTCTATTAGTTGCAATGTGTAGGATGTCAAGGATAACCATGTGATGATTTATATGAAAGGGGATCCAGAACAACCGCGCTGTGGATTCAGCTCATTAGCAGTCAGAGTATTGAGTGAATACCGTACGTTTTCGTATTATAATTTACTTGCTTTCTTTTTTGAAGATATTTTTAACATATAATTATATTGCTTTATATTTTTCCCGGTCGACTTAAAAAATGTTCTTTTCTGTTCTATAATCAGTGACAAGTTTGCATCGTAATTCTTAATCTTAATATAAGATTAGAGGTTAATGCGGGGCCTTTTACCTTGTTCTATCATTGTTAGTGCAAATTGTTATTTTTACAAAATAAAGCAAGTTGTATACACATAATCAATCAATCAATCATACCCAGTAAAATCCCACAAATAGCAAAGCTATTTGTAGGGTCTGGGGAGGGTGGGATGTAGGCACACCTTACCTCTACCCCTAGGGATAGAGAGGCTGCTTCCAGAGAGACCCTCGGCTCCAAAACACCCAGGAAAGAAATGAATAGAGCATGAGGTGTGTGTGTGTGTGTATGAAGCTACCAATGTAGTATGAGTTGCGAAATAGTGCATGGTAGGACAGAACAAATATGACAACACCAAACAGCCTATACACATAGTTACATATCTACGACCATACACTACACCTAGAAACACAACTGTACAAAACATCCTATACACATAGTTACTTATGTACGCCCATACACTACACCTAAAAACACAATTGTACCCTCTCCTAGAAATCCTTAACCTTAATCCTACGTCTCCACGAGCTCCTATCATGGACCATGTTCTCAGAGAGGTGCAATTTTTGCAAATCCTGCCTAATCCGCTCATCCCAAGTAATTTTGGGTCTGCCTCTACTCCTCCTCCCCTCCACCTCGAGGGTTTCAACCACTCTAACTGGTTCTATCGTCTGCCTCCTCTTCACCTGCCCAAACCATCTCAATCTTCCCTCCTTTATCTTATCTGATATACTAGTTACTTCTAACATTTCCCTAAAAACATCATTTCTTATCCGGTCTAACCTTGTGTGGCCACACATCCATCTTAGCATTCTCATCTCTGCTACCTCCATCTTGCGTGCCTGTACTTCCTTAATGGCCCAACATTCAGTTCCATATAACATAGCAGGTCTAATTGCAACCCTATAAAATTTCCCTTTCAATTTCGTTGGGAACCTCCTATCGCACAATACCCCAGTGGCAGCTCTCCACCTACACCATCCGACCTGGATGCGGTGGGCAACGTCACTATCTATCTCCCCATCCCTCTGGACAAACGATCCTAGATACTTGAACTTAGTCACCTGCGGGACCGCTTGACTGTCAATGGTGATCTGAATGTCCTCATCGTTGTCTACTCCACTAAAGTCGCAATACAAGTACTCAGTCTTAGATCGACTAATCTTTAAACCTCTTCCCTCTAAAGCTGCTCGCCACTCTTCTAACCTCGCATTCAGGCTTTGTTTACTATCAGCAACTAACACGATATCATCTGCAAAAAGCAGGCACCACGGAAGAGCCCCCTGAATTAACTTTGTCAACTCATCTAGGATAACTGCAAATAGAAAAGGGCTCAAAGCGGACCCTTGGTGGAGTCCTACCTCCACCGGGAAAGAATCAGTATCCCCTACAGGCGCTCGGACACTAGTCTCAGTCCTAACATACATATCCCTAATTAAGTCTATATACTTCCCAGAAACTCCTCTACTCTCCAAACTATCCCAAATCAGTCTACGTGGCACACTGTCATAGGCCTTTTCAAGATCAATGAACACCATGTGTAGGTCCCGTTTCTTCTCCCTATACTTCTCCATTAGTCTCCTTAGAATATGTATTGCTTCCGTAGTCGATCGCCCTGGCATAAAACCAAATTGGTTTACCGTGACTTGGGTTTCTCTTCGGATTCTCGTCTCAATTATTCTCTCCCATAATTTCATAGTATGCCCTAGCAACTTAATCCCTCTATAATTCCCACAACATTGGGCGTGTATACACATAATATAAATCTTAAATTGTATACGAACAATCAGTTTAAAAAGAACAAAAACTTGAATGTGTTTATTCTTGCTTCAGTTTAGTTTGGTTGTTTTCGATTCCTTTGTCTACCTCTAGTTCGATGATGATTTATGGCGTATAAAAACCATTTCATCTGCGACATACCTGAATATATCATCAAATATAGTAACAATAATTAATTAATTATCAAATAAATAGGTAACAATTACACACTATTCTATAAGAACATGTTTAAATTTTGGTCACCTTCATAACTTAACTCTAATATTTATGTGAATGTGAATCTGGTAGAAGCAGCTTAATTGCCAAATTTGTTGCATTTTTGCATATGATCTCTTCTTTTTTTCATTTGGATTTAGTGTATTTTAGTTATTATTCTGATTATTAATGTGGTTTCTTCACAGGAGTCCCTATACATTCAAGAAACATACTAGAAGATCCCGAGCTTAAGAATGCTGTAAAAGCTTTCAGGTAACAAGCACTTTACATAGAAATTTATTTCAAAATAAGCAGTTTAGGAGGTTGCATGTAAATTACGCATTTGGTGACTCCGCTAATTTCTTTGTACGGTTTATGTGCAGCATGTGGCCTACATTTCCTCAGATATTTATAAATGGAGAATTTATTGGAGGATCAGACATTATTCTCAATATGCATCAGGTTAGTTTCTGCATCTTTGGTCTCTCATTCTATGGTCATATTTAATTTTAAAATGTGAAAAACATACCGCTTAATGTTTTTGGTTTTGTGCAGAATGGTGAACTGAAGGAGAAGCTAAATAAAACATCTTCAGATTAAGACAGGATTCTTGCTGCTAAATGATATTTGATTTATTATGTGATTTTAAAGCGCGGTTCTTATTACTACCGAGTGTTGAAATAAATGTTACTGTTGACAGTTTAGACTATGCGGCATGGAGACTTGTTTACTTTTCTTGATTCTCCTTGGCAGTTTTCATGTCTCTTATATGTTGCTTAGAAATGACGACTACTGCAAAAACGATGCTCGTCTTTTTTAAAAGCTATTGTTGTACCTGTATGGGCTGTATTTGGTAGGGATTGTCGCAATTGTGGTGCGTGGTGGGCTGAATTGATCAACCTAAACACGGCCTATGCATATTTGTATCAAAAACATCAACCCGACCCACTTGAAATGGTGTACCTAAACACAAACTGTGTTGTAGTATGCTTATCTATGAGTTGTAAACAAGTTGAAATGAATGTTAAAAAAAGGGTAGGTGGGTTGATCTTATAAAATATGTATTTTTTATTCTAATTTTAAATGGGTTAACGGTTAACCTGTCTAATTAAAAGGAGTGAACATGTTAACCTGGATATAATCTGTTTGGTTAAATGGATTATACAAGTCACCCGAACAATGCATATTAGACGTGAAAGACTAAAACGTGTTTAATTAAACCGGTTACCAACTCTATTATTTTTGTTAACAAGAATTAGTAGTGGCTTTGCCCTCTTATGAATACAAATGCTAAAATGGGTTGGTGTAAGACTGTAAGTTCACAGAGTGTAGAGTTTACCTTCACAAAACCCATTATTTTACCTTCACTAAAATAATGGGTTAGGCAGTCACTAAAAACTTGTATTAATTGATTGTGTTAGTTCATTGGTTTCAACCAACCTGACATAATTGTGACGGCTAGTTTAACTTGTTTATGAAATAGGTCAACCTTAAAACAACCTATTTAAGATCATGTGTAGTGGTTAAACAAAATAATGCCCCCACCATGGGGCATTATTCGACACGTTGCAGTCCAATCAGCATGGGGCGTTATTGCAAAAGTGGCGTAGTGGGAATTAGGCGTATTATATATAATGCCCCACCAATTTTTTTTCAAAAATAATGCCCTATGTAATGGGGGAGGGGGCGTTTTTTTGCCCTATAATGCCCCACTACACATGGTCTAATAACTATATTAACCAGTTAACCCAGGGTATTCAGAGTATATATTTTAATATTAGAGATGATTTTTTTAAAAACTATAAATATTTACATTTTGATGCTTTCGTTTTTAATTTTCACTTCTCGCTATTCATTCTTCCTAAAGTAAAGGGGTGTTTGGGAGTGTTTATTTTAGTGACTTATTAGCTTATTGACTTTTTGAAAAGTTAAAAAGTGTTTGGATGAGACTATTTTGTGAGGGGAATAGTCAATAAGTCACTCCATTGTGACTTAGACCATGCATAGTCGTTGGATTTTGGGTGTTTTTTTGGAACAAAACGCTCCACCATGCCCGAGATACCGCCCCTGTGGGCGTTTTTTTTTTTTTTTTTTGCAAAAATTATGTTGGAGCGTTCTATATTCAACGCCGGATCCATTTTGATTTGGCCAATCACCTGTTTCCATGCTCCATTTGTCCAATAACATTTTTATGGTTTTTTTTATTTAATTCTATTACACCACAATGCCCACATCCCCACTACACCCATTTTAAAAAACGCATCATAATACCCCATTGCTGACTGTACTGCCACAAGACGCAAAACGCCCAAAAATATGGACATTAAATCCACCACACATGGTCACTTTTCCAAAAGGTCTTGAAAAGGTAAGCCAAACATGCCTAAATCTAGTTCTTTTTTCACAACTTTATTATGTCTCTTGCAACTAGGCTCTTCCAATCTCGCCCTAAATAAATAAAAAAAATTATTAATTCAACTTGTAATTATATTTTACATAATTTTTTCATTAAATCATCAATAACTATTAATACTTGCAAATAAGTATCTACTTTTTATTTGATACACAACATGAACATGATAAGACTTTCAAGTGTGTGAATTAGAACTGATGTATCAAATGTCTTTGATACGAATACGTATACGAGTCATGTTATATTCACATCAACTATTCTTTCCTTTCGTTTAGGTGTTACATGTTTTGCGTCCCACCCTGAAGGCCTGAAACTTCATACGCGGCATTATCTCTGTTTTAGAAATAAGCCACAACTATAAACATCAAAACTGAAAGCACACATATTCTGTGCCATTAATTATTCTGAATGCATTCAAGCAATAGTGTCCACAATTCCAATACATAAACAGCATGCACCAAAATCCCATAATTCACAAACAAAAAATAATGTTTGCATGCTCATTCACCTAAAAGCAAACAGTAAACAAAACGCAGGACCCTTGTAGAAGCTGCAGAATGTAGAAGTCCTGTTATCTAACTGGATTCTTATTCCGCCGTATTAAACTTTAGAAAATGCAATTAGTGATGATGATGTTCATCTTCATCGAGTCCATCTGGAAGTCCCCCGGGGCCCACCACTTCCAACTGTAAACCACCAAGCCAGATGTTAGTGTTTATCAACAACTAAACCAACCTATACCAGTTCGATCCAAAGACCAAACTGTAATATAACATGGCTATTGGCTTCATATTGTTCCTATTAAAAAATGTGTAAACAGGATATTTTACACTGACCATTAAGATTAAACAGTCGCACTCGATAGTACATGTTATTATAGAACTTAACTCACATAGCACAAAACGTGAGTCAAACAAAAAACAACAAAAACTGCCACCAAATACTTCTTAATGAAAGAGCAGAAAGAGAGAGTTCGAAATCATGAAATGAAAGATGAAAGTATAAAAATTAGGGGAATTGGCATGTAATAATCCCAACTAGACGTCAATGGCCATTCCCACCTTTCACCTATTTTTCCTCCACCGGTCCTCGGTTAAAAAAAACTTAACGGAGTTAATTTTTTTCCAAATTACAAACTGCCATATTAGGGCTTTTGATCAGAATGAGGATACGAGTCTATTGATGTAAAACTTACCTCGGAACGGTGCTCCAAACGACTTGATTTTTGTTGATTGGAAGTTTAAACACCCAAATTGAAGCACCATTTTCGTCGTTTGGAGCACAATTTCAAGGTAAGTTTTACATCATTCGACTCGTATCCTCGTTCTGATCAAAAGCCCTAAAACGTCAGCTTGTAATTCAGGAAAAACCATAACTCCGTTAAGTTTTTTTAACTGAGGACCGGTGGAGGAAAAAGAGGTGAAAGGTTAGGTGGGACTGGCATGGGGAATATTCAAAGGTGGGACTGGCAATGGCCAATGAAGTCTAGTTGGGATTATTACAGGCCAATTCCCCTAAAAATCAAGGTGAATTTAATGAAGTATTTTATGTTTCAGAGTATGCTCATTATTTTAGCTTGGACTTTCTCTAAAAATAAAGCGTCAGAAACCAATGAGGCATCCAAATAGGAAAGATGTTGCTATTCTTGTGAGCCAAAAGAGGGGGAAAATTAGTTAATGCAGTTCCATACCAAAAAAAAAAAAAAACACTGTTAAAAAGCCACATTTCTTAGAAACAGACGAAATATGAACAATTAACTTGCACAAATATCCTTTGAGGCCACATCTGTTACCAAGAAAACCTAAAGACCGTTCAAAACTAAAAAGACATGGCGTTGTGAATTTGTGATATTTGAAATATGACGGACATTAAAAAACAAGGTGTATTTAATATTAAAAAATGATACTATATTTCCAGCATTTAGCGCCTAAAACCACTGAAAGGGTCGATGCAGCTCCCCTCCCTTCGTCATAAGGGGCAGTTTTAACCGCTTTCTAAGGATTTTGACCTAGAATATGATTCTCAAATTTAACCAATCCAGATTGTTTCTGGAAATGAACATCCATTTAGATTTTAAACCAAATGAACATGAAACTTCTGATATTTCATATTTGAAGATAAAAGGTACTAAATGAGTAAATCCAAAACTTAAAGAACAATAACAATTTAACCAAAATCACACAATTTAATGAAAAAAATGACCGAATAAAAATTTGAGCAGTACTCACCACAAAATATTGTGAGCATACTGGGCATTCATGTGGTTCACCTTTCTTTAGCCAGAACCAAACGACGTCATGCTCATCCTCTACAAAAGAAAAGACATAGTATTTTGTTAATAAACTATTAGTCGCACAAACAACTTCATAACTACAAATAACAGAAACAATAACAATAACAGGAAAGAGCTAGAACTGACTCACCTCCTTCAGCTCCAGGACAACCAACAATCCTTTGATCGTAGTAAGACTTGACCACAGCAGGCGCTTCCTGACAACAGAACAACAGACACAACTATAGCTTCAGTAGCTTCAGGCATTCAGCAACAAATCAGATATCAAAATCACACAACAAATTATACACAAGGAATAAAAATATTCAATTCGTTGTGATCAATATGAGTGATGTAAGAAAGTCCAATTAAAAAGTTTGAGGCTATGTGTGCAAAGCATGTCAGGTGAGCTGTTGAATTATGAAAGTTGATATATGACTAAATGTTTATCCTATAAAGTAATTTATGCTAATTTTGATCAATCAGAACTATTATTTCATACATACAAAATGTGGCCATTCCACTTCTTATAATATTGGTGACATTTAACGAAGATGTTTCCTCTCCAAAGTTCACTGACTTGTAAAGTATAAGATTCTTAATGAATCTATGAATGTACTACACTAGATAAAGAATACTAGTATGCTTGAACGAATGACCATAAGCGAAGATATGATTCTTCGTGAGTCATATAAGTAGAGTATATCCCCAAACAAGAAGCTAATTTATATGTTTGTTTTCATGTATACGCTGCAGAGTAACATCACTTCTCGAAGACCTGGCATTAAAATATGTATTTATAAAATTCTTATAACTGACACTGCACATCAATAGTTTCGCCTATTGGTTCTCCGGTTGCTTCTAGGAGTAAGTGAACAACAGGACTCAAGTCACATAGCAGACTAATACAACCATTCAAGTTCATAAAACACTCAGAACTAATTATTATATTACTAATAGCTAACCAGTGTGATTTCGTCTTTAAACCGGTGGTAATAGCGCCCTAAATTAACACAGTTCCAATGTATGATTTAAAAGAGTGTATAAACAGCTAAATTTATACAGTTATAATTCAAATCAATGACACATATCATAAAACTTATAAGCATCAAAATCCAATGAAAATATCAACACATTATCTAAATACTTGCCTTGGTACCAAAAGGACCTTCAGGAAAATTGATATCCAGAATGTCCCGTCCCTGATTACACACAACAAACAACAATCAATATTAATCTCAAAAAAACTACAAACAGTTCTACCAGAACAAATCGCCAAACAATAACCGACCTGAAGCTCAGCTTCAAGCTCTTCACGCTCGTGACCGGTCGCAATAGGCATCACATCTTCCACTTTCTTCGAGACATTTCCTACAATTCACACCACACACACACACACATCCAAATCCACATATCATCAAAAAAATTCACACAATAACGATATACACAACTCCGACATACGGATTAATTACGTAAAATTATAGATCTGAGGTGATAAAAAGTACCGGAAAAATGACGAGTGACGACAGTCGCCGATGGACGAAGAGTGAGCGGCGAAGGTGTAGATGTGATGATTCGATTAGGTCTGGCGAGAGATCGGAGAGATGAGAGTTTAGAAGATGCTCGTCTCCACATGGTTTCACGTTCACCGGAACCCTAGGTTTTCAGCTGTTGATCTGAATCGGCGACGGCGACTTTTCGTTTTTGCGTGAAAATGATTAAAAAACGAGTGAAAATGAGAGTTTTGTGTGAATGGAGTGGGGTGATCGTCTGGGTGTGGGTGCATGGGAGCTTCCGTACGGTAGTACGTTATGCATCTGTTCTTGTACCTACTCATCTCTTTAGCAAAATTATACACGGTGTAATAAATTTTCAATTCTCATATTTTAGGCACGTGATACTGGTGTTGTTCACGAGCTGAGCTTAGCTAAGCCAAGCTGAATTAAGCGGGCCTTTGCTATTTTACAAATCAGGTCGAGCCGATTGGCTCGTTTACAACCAAGTCGAATATTGAATGAGCATCTTTTGTGTCTGTGGCACGCAATTTGGATAGCCTGTGTTGGATACCTCTTTAAACCTAGTAGAAAGGGTAGAAAGTACTCATAGCATTATAGCCTATTGACATCTTCAAAGTGAAATAAGACTTAGAGACCATTCGGTTCTGGGTTTAATTCTCACAAGTAGTTTTTTCCGGTTTCCTACTAATTAGGTTCAAGTTCTACATACTACAGCCCACAGGAATAAAAGAAATTTGCAGTTATAAAAAGGGTAGAAAGTCTAACGGATTGCCCCAAAGTTGATGAATCCCCGTGGAAGTCCAAGAATCCTTCATATTTCGAGCCGAACTTCAATTTGATTCCTTTTCTTTTTATTATGGATGATGTTTGAAGCTTGAAAATAAACAAATACAAAGTTCTCCACAACTTTTTCTTGTTTTAAATGCATCGTACTACACAAACAAAGTTGTACTTCTGTTCAACCATATATGTACTTGCCATTTGCTAAGACTAAAGGGTATGGGGGGCGGCTGAGGCCTGGCTAGGACCGGCGCCGGTCCCCCACACCGCCCTCTGGGCTCGGCTCGGCAAAAGCGACTCCCCACAGCCGGATACGTCGGGCCTCCTTTCTCTCACAATAACCTATACATACATACATATATATACATAAAGGGGCTCATCCCCCACCCACCTAGGTCCATTCCCTCCAAGTCGAGCCTACGTGACGCTGACGTGACGGCTCATCCCTCCATACCCACTAGTCTAATGAAGTTGATGATTACTAAAAGCCATAAGATACCAAGGATATTTGGTAACACTCTCATTGGATAAGATTAATAACACGTCAAATTTATTTTCAAAGTTTAACTTAGAAATATAATATTTACACACACCCGCGTTTTAGTGTCATTTATGCTTTTATATAAAGGCATCAAAATCAATACTTATATAAAATTTTCACGATTTGTGATCATGTTATAAGTTAATTTATTATTAAGTAGAGGTGACAATGTCATATATAAGCCTTAACCTTAAGGTTTTTAATCCGACACATTATGTGTTTATACTTGAAAGCCTAACGAGATTTAATTCATAGATATTTTATAATGTGTTCTGTACTCCTATTTTTATCACAAAAAGTTATGACATGTTAGGCAGGCCATGAGGTGTGGGATCGACAAGGAGGTCGGGGAGTCCGACGTAGACTCGACGAGGATGGGGAACACCACCCCCGCCCCCCACCGGTGATCGTTGGCTTCGTGGGGATAATCCTATCTCCCCTGTGCTTCTATCCATTGCACATACCGTTGAAAAAGGGAATGGAATGGGATCTAGGGGAACACCATCCCCTAGGCCTAGATGGGGATGGAAGGAAGGGTAGAAAAGGAGGCTCATGTAGAGCTTATGTGTTCGATAGAAATCATAGAGAGGTGGGGAATCGTAACCCATGACTAGGGTCTAGGGGTGTAAACAAGCCCACAGGACTCGTTATTGGCTCGGTTAAAAGCTCAAGCTTGAAATAAAGCTCGTTTGGTTATCGTGCCCAAGCTCGAGCCTGAAATACAAAACTCGTTTAGGCTCACAAGCCTAAACAAGTCCAAACAAAATTTTATTTTTTTATATATAATATAGTAATGATGATAATCACATTGGCGAGCCGACCTTTGGCTCGTTTAAGCGATATTGAAGCGAGCTCGAGCCAAGCTTTTAGCTCATTTTAGGTTGTTCTCCCGAGCTCGAGCTTTGGGTTTTGCTTGCAAGCCGAGCTCAAGTTTCATAAAAACATGATGAGTCGAGCTTGAGCTGGGGTTGAATAATATAATATTCAAATGTTTGAGTAACCATTATCTTTTTCAATCTCATTTGACAACATTATAAGATGATAATGCCAACTACCTATAAGCTTCACAAGTAAATCAAATTGGGTTTAGGGTTGTAAAAAATAAAATATTTGGCTACTTGAAATACTTTTCAAAGTGTTTAACTATGGGTAAACTATCAAAATATGTTGTTATTTAACGCAATTACTTCAAAAAAAAAGGCGTTTACCTACAACACATCACAAAAATTGTGGAAAACACCAAGAATAACAAATTGGTGTATCTTATATAACAAATAATTTGATTGAACAGCAGCAGCTGTTTAGAACAGGCTTATAAACAATTTGAACAACCCGATGACAACTGAACAAATTACACGCGAACGAGGGAGCTCTTTAGCCCACCCGAAACTTAGAACCAGAGTCTGGCTCCAAACTAGCTCATCGAAGAATACACATCAAAGAATCTACTGAACTAACAGTTTGCTAATAAACTTAGAACCAGAGTCTGGCTCCCTACTTGTTTTCAGAATTTACTGAAAGTAACAGTTTGCTAATAAATGGTAATACAGCTGCAAGCAACGCCTTCGGGCACTCCTCGTGAGGCAAATGGCCACAACCAGATATCGCAACTAGCCTCTGCAAGGGTATATATGTAATTTCCAGTCAAATGAGGTTTTTGAGTTGGGTTGTATGGTGCTTGAAATCCCAAAAAGATAATTGAGTCAAATACTGAATGGTCAATTTAAGTTATCTTTGATCTCAAACAGCGTCGTATGGGTCGTGTTGAACAGAAAGAAAGTCACCCAAAAATGTAATTTTAATGGATGTAGACTCCTAAATCGTTTTATTTAAAATTTAAAAACTTGTAATTTTAAAATCATTTAAAGAGTAAAGTACACGGATGGTCCCTGTGGTTTACCAATTTTTTGAATTTGGTCCCTAGCTTTCCAAAAGTACACAGGTGGTCCCTATGGTTTGCACTTTGTAACACATTTAGTCCCCAGCCAACAAATCTAAAGGTTTTCGCGTGTCCAAGTTAGGGACTAAATGTGTTACAAAGTGAAAACCACAGGGACCATCCATGTACTTTTGGAAAATGTTGGGGACTAAATACGTTACAAAGTGCAAACCATAGGGACTATTTGTGTACTTTTGGAAAGCTAGAGACCAAATCCTAAATTTTGATAAACCACATGATCCATCCGTGTACTTTACTCTCATGGACCGGGTCAAAACGGTCCGTTTTACAAAAGTATTAAAACAGTGGGGGTGGTATTGGTGGTCCTATCCTAGCGACGAATAGGTGGTGGGGACAAACAGTGGACGTAGGTGGTGTTAACCCATTTGGACCCATTTAATTTAGCAAGTCTTATAAGTGTGCCCCGTTTTAATCCGTTGTATAGTTTGAGTAGACCCGAATTCAACTGGTGTGTTAACTGAGTATACCTAAATAGGCGTGTATACTATATATACGTATACTAAAGTAAGAAGATAGAAGGACCAGAATAAACTCACAGAATTTACAAACTTGGATGCCATGGCTTGAACAGATTTTAGAGGAACAAGAGCATCTTCAGCTCCAGCTATAACCAAAAGTGGTGTGTCGTGCACCGCTTTTACCAGTAAAGATTCGTTTTGTTGGGTCAGAATTGTTTCAGACGACAACCGACCAATCTCATGCAATGATTCATCCCAACCTTCTACACATAGTGGTGCCTGATATAATCACTTACATTTCAGGGATGTGAAAAATAATAAAAAAACAAACGTTAATGTACCAGAATCATATGTTTATCATCATCATCATACTCAGTAATCCCACCAATACCTTGTAGAGGCTTAGCACATCCATTGTTAGCTTTGTAGCATCATACCATGCACGCCTGTTAACAACCTGAGAAATTTCTGTGCGAAGTAAAGGACGAACCATATGCTTCTTTCCTAAAGAGGTACGCATGAGTATTCTAGCAAATCCGGGAACAACTTCTCTTGACAAATTTGTTGTCAGCAACACTACACCTTTAATTTCAACCTGAAAATGAGTATACAGATGTGAACTAAATTAGTATTCTTCACAATCTTTATTTATTTTTTTAAAATTTAAGGATGTACAAGAAATATACAAAAAAGGTTTAACTTACATCAAGACTCGGAGATTCTTTGGCTCTCTGTGCAGCCTTCAAAGCAAGAAGGCCTCCATCATCATGACCGACAAGCACAACAGAAGAAAACCCCATCTCCTTACAGAACGAAAGAAGCATGTCAACCTGGAAAATATTTACACAAATGAAGTTCAGATGTGTGTTCTTGATTTACAAGTTACACAAAACTGCAAGATTTGCTAATAAAAGATAGAGTAAAATGCCATTTTCGTCCCTGAGGTTTGGCCAGTTTTGCAACATTCGTCCAAAGGTTTGTTTTTCCGCATCTGGATCCAAAAGGTTTAAAATCTTGCCATTCTCATCTAACTCGTTAACTCCATCCATTTTTCTTCGTTAAGCCAGGGTTATTTCCAACTTTTTTGTTAACTTAAAGGGCAATTCGGTTTTTATCAGGGGTGTTCGGTCTTTTTACATAAAGTGAAAAAGACCGAATTGCCCTTTTAAGTTAACAAAAAAGACGGAAATACCCCTGACTTAACGAAGAAAATAGATGGAGTTAACGAGCTGGATGAAAATGGCAAGATTTCAAACCTTTTGGATCCAGATGCGGAAAAACAAACCTTTGGACGAAACTCACAAAAACCAGCCAAACCTCAGGAACAAAAACGGCATTTTACTCTAAAAGATGTTACTATGATAAAAATTTAGAACATTTGGATACATTACCTGAGCATCAAGCATGTAAGGGTTGGGCAAATTATTCGACTCCCATTCATCTCGCTTTGTTCTTGAAGTCAAACCCCAACCAGGGCGGTCAAAAGCCGCCACAATACACTTAACGTTCCGAGACAACTCACCCATAACATGCCTCCATGAGAATACTCCCCCTCCAAACCCATGCACCAAAACAATCCCGAACTGTCCATTTACTTCAGAAACTCTTTCAAGCGAGTGAGAAACAGATTTCATAGTAACATTCTCATCGTTCCCTTCGTCTAAACTGAAAACAGGAATTTCTTGAGAAAGCACATCACCGGAATTAATACCGTCTAATAAAGGAGAATGCAGAGGAGATGTGTGATATTGGGTTTTCAAAATAACATTGCTAAAGCTCCTGTGACGTTGATATTGGGTTTTTGAAATAACATTTAATAATGGCCTTTCGAGCAGGGTAGAGGATAGTGTACGTGAAGGTGGACTAGGCATACTAATTTTATAGTGAAGTGTGACACCCTGGCAACCCATGAATAGACTGTCCACGTCAGCGAGGAATCGAACCGGAAGTTCACCATCAGTACGAACTTGAACTTGACCCACGGGTTTTCGTCTGATTTCACTCTCACTTTTTGGTGCCCTGACAGCAGGAGTTGGTGATCGTGGCACTTTAGCATACACAGATGTAAACAAATTCTTGCTCGAAAGAACCTACATATTAATAATAATAAGAATCAACTTAGAATTAAGAGTAAAAAACCATTTTTGTCCGTGAGGTTTGGCGAGTTTTACGACTTTCATCCAAAGGTTTGTTTTTCTGCATCTTGGTCCAAAAGGTTTAAAATCTTGCCATTTTCATCTGGCTCGTTAACTCCATCCATTTTTTTCCGTTAAGGAAGGAATATTTTCGTCCTTTTGTTAACTTAAAGGGCAATTCGATCTTTTTCACTTTATGTACAAGCTTTTAGCATGTACAAGTAATCAGAAAAGACAAAAAATACCCTTAAGTTAACAAAAAAGATGAAAATACCCCTGCCTTAACAGAGAAAAATGGATGGAGTTAACGAGCCAAATGAAAATGGCAAGATTTCAAACCTTTTGGATCCAGGTGCGGAAAAACAAACCTTTGGACGAAAGTCGCAAAACTGGCCAAACCTAAGGAACGAAAATGGCATTTTACTCTAGAATTAATGATTGTGCCATAGTTTAGATAAAATAGGTGACTATACATACTGATTCAGGATCAATTCGGTGAAGCATGAGTTTTCTTCGTGCTCTGCAGCTAGCTCGATAAGCAATAATCATATGCCCGAGAGCAAAAACTACAGATGATAGAAACAGTACAGGCATTCCCCATGATTTCTTAAAATGAAGCCTTTGTCTTGAAGGAGAAGATGAAGGTTCAGTTTCTAGTTGTGAATTGACAGTGAAAACACACACTTTAGCTGATAAAATAAGAACTGATAAGGCAGAGCACAATGCCACTGTTCCAAGATATTGACCGTGTGAGAGCAGAGAACCATCACAGATCATATAAACACCTACAGTCGCAAATGGAATTGTTATACTTATAGCACTCATAAAAAAGGACATCAGCATTCATACTTCAGTACCAATATCAATATTTTCTAAATCAACCAAGAAAGAAATTGGTGCAACTAACGAATTGTCATGATAAATGTTCTCAGTCATTGACTCATTGCCTAATTAAAAGCGACATGTGTAAAATTACGGATCCATCTTATTTATGGCTACACGGTCTACATGCAAAGAAACACTTCAAGATTTTATTTCTTTTGATTATCTTATTTGATTAGCAAAGATGACAATCAATTAAAGGAAAAGGTAAGAGGAGAGCAAGGAGGACAAAAGCACTATCTAAGACACATCATTATCAGAGTTTCACTTTTATATGCAGCAAAAAAAGTATAACTCAATGATTTCAAGAAACCCATGTGTAATCAAGTAATGTCACTATAACAGCATTTGACATCTAGATATGTAATTACAACTTTTACGCCCCGCTTGCGGTGTGCACATATAATGTATAATTGTATATATGTGTGGGCGGTGGGCCCTTGGGGAGCAAAAGTGAAATTGCACTAATTTTAACATTATTTTACTAATTTCGTGAAAATAACGTTAATAGCGGGGGACGGTTAATCATGCATCATGTAGTGGCGTTGATAGCCGAAAGACAAAGGGGGTACATGCCCTAATCGGCCTTTTTGCTGAGAGTTATGCGCCTTATGTCCAAGGCTTGATGCAAAACTACTATGGAGCCGAGGGTCTCACTGGAAGCAGCCTCTCCATTCGTAAGGGGTAGAGGTAAGGCTGTCTACATCTTACCCTCCTCAGACCGTACCTTTGCTTTGCTATTGGTGAGATTAACTGAGTATGATGGTGATATGTAATAGCAACTTTACTTGACAAGTTGTTATGAACCTTATTTTTAAGTGCAAAATTGACCAAAAATTTGCAGGTAGACAAACATTTAAAAACGAAAACAGATTAGCTACTAAATACACCGAAACTTGCACATAATCAAACTAATTCAAACATATAATAGCACAAGGTAAACAATTATCTAATGCACAAATACAGTAGCTTGAAGTTCATAGCTAATAAAGAGGTCAATTATAAAAAACAGACAAACAAATGTGTGCATTATCATGATGGCTGTAACTTTGAGCAATAATCAGAATATGTACAGTATGAAGCAAATGCCCCCAAACAAAAATATATGCAGGCAGCCATACAACCGGAATATCAGTCAATGAACTTCTAAATGAGGATCAGATAATAACTTCTAAAAATCTATGTTGTCAAAAGCGCACCGGGCGCGCGCCTAGGCGCTCAGGAGCAGCGAGGCGAGGCTATAGCGCCTGATGGTAGCTTAGGCGCAAATCTGGGCTTTTTTTGTAAAAACGGTGCCCAGGCGCGCGCACGGAACCAGACGCAGCGAGAGAAAAACGTGGGCTTAATTCTGTCAGGCGCTCCTTTCCTTTTTTATGCTATTTTTTTAAAGCTTTTTACAGCTTTTTCACAGCTTTAAACCATTGTTTCAACTGACTTGAAAAGTCAACCTTTTAACCATTGGATAAAGATGCGTCTCCTTGTCCTTTTTAATCTAATCAGCCACCACCAGACCATACTCATCTTTTTTAAAAGTTAAAACACCAAAATTAAATGGCTTTTATAATCGTTTCTTTATTTTATATGTGGAATTGTGTTAATTTTCAAAGCATAATATATCTTTTAATATTTTTCCTCTATGGCGCCTTTCTTAAAAAAGCCCTCGCTTTTTTGCGCCTTGCGCCTAGGCTCCAAGCGAGGCCTATGCGCCTCGCCTCGCCTGCGCCTTGCGTCTTTGACAACATAGCTAAAAATTTGCAGTTACACAAAACCATTTAAAAAATAAAATGAAATAAGAGCTACTAAAAACACCAAAACATGCACAAATCAAATTAATACAAATATACTATAGCACAAGGTAAACAATTTTACTAATACACGTGACAGTAGCTTAAAGTTCATAGTTAATTAAACAAAAAAAAAAAATTATACAAAACAGACAAAGAAATATGTGCATTATGATGATAATAATACCTATAATTTTAAGCACTGATCAAAACATGTGCAGTATGAAGTAAAACACAAATGTACACAGCGAACTAAACTTGCATACATACAGGTAATTATAAGATATCTTATCACCGAAACCACATGAATATCGGTCAATCAACTTCTAAACAAATATCAGATAATAACTTCTAAAAATTTAGAAGAAATAAGAGCTACTAAAAACACCAAAACCTGCACAAAATCAAATTAATTCAAATACACAATCGCACAAGGTAAACAATTACTAATGCACATTACAGTAGCTTAAAGTTTATAGTTAATTAAACATAAAATTATACAAAATAAACAAACAAATATCTGCATTATGATGATTATCACAAGAATATCGGTCGATGAACTTCAAAACGGGTATCAGATAATAACTTCTAAAAAACTGCAGTTACACAAAACTATTCAAAAATTAAAAGAAATAAGAGCTACAACAAACACCAAAACCTGCACAAAATCAAATCAATACTAATACACATCATTCCAAAAATAGAAGAACTAATATGCACATTACAGTAGCTTAAAGTTCATAGTCAATCAAACAATTAAACAGAAGACTATACAAAACGGACAAACAAATGTGTACAGAACAAAACAAAACAGAAATAAAAAGAATTATGCATACACATACAGGTGATTATGAGAGATCTGATAACTGAAACCACAGGAACATCCATCAACGAACTTCTAAACGAGTATCTAGCCATATGCTCTTCAAAACTGTAGCATCTAACACACATAAGCCTCGAAATCAAAACACTAGGAACCAATACATCACCAATTGCAAGCAAAACCGGTAGGGATAACACTAACAATGACGTTACCATCACCGCCACAACATACACCGTCCGTACAATCCTCCACAGTTTCTCCAACAACACTCTTCCGGCAGCCATAATTTTCTAGTTTTAGGTTCAGATTACTGTCAATTTGAGTCGGTTAACAGGAGATCTGAGATCGAACGGTGAGAAATGGAAACCGGATGAAACGGCGGCGTTTCAGCCATGTGAAGTACGGTCGGTGTGTGTGGAATTAGACCGAGAGGAGAGAGATTGGCGTGGCTAGTGTTTGTAGAGGAGATGAAAGTGGAGGAGAGAGAGGGCCGGTGAAGAAGTCCGGTGAGTTTCGGTGAAGAAGTCCGGTGAGTTTCGCCGGAGGAGTTGGTTGTTGTTTGTTTCTTCGGTTTTTGAAGAGGGATCATTCTTTTGAATCGTGCATTATTTTATTTGTTCTTTCAAACAAAAAGTTTTTATTATTATTTTATTTGATATTTTAAGGTTAATGCATAAAATAACCAAAAAGAAAAAACAAAATATTTTCTTATTTCATACAGCTTACATGTTAAAATCTATACAAATCGGGTTTCTAACCTAGTAACTAGTATAAACATTCTAAGGCTGTGTGATATGGGCATCGTCCCCGCCTCATCAAGGAACGGCGTCGGCCGAAACACCACTTCGCCTCCCCCCCCCCCTCCCCCCTTCCCCAGGACGTTTTAGTTTATGTTTTTTTAACTTATTAATGTTTGGTTTTTTAATATTAATAAATTTATTTTTTTTAACTTATGTAATGTTTGAGTTTTTTTTAAAAGGTAGATAAATTTTAAAAAAATAATATGGTGGGGTAGTATCATCCTTCATTTCCAGTGATTCTACCTTGAAAAAACATCCTCCAAGGGGATTATGATGTGACGTCTATGTCTAAAATAGAATTGCTATTTCAGATGTATGAGAATATTGAGATGGATAATTTTTCGATTAAATAAGACTATACAAGTTTATATAAACGATAAAAAAAATTGTTCACATAAACTAAAGTGTTACATGATGGATACGTAAAAAGAAAAACCATACAGAAATAGATTCCACATATGTAACAAGGATGATTGTAGTTGACCTTTATGAACAATTCTACAATCACATGCATTTTAAACAAGTTCAGTTTCTTTAATATACCAAAGGATTTTATTTTCATATGACATTAAAAAAATAATAAAAAAAACTTGTGTTTTATTTTTTTAGTTATAGCAACGTTAATTTGTTGTATAATTTAATATACACTTATATAAATAATTTTAAATCGTCAAAATAGCATATTATTTTTTAAATTAAATAAACAGTATTTCTATATATACAGAAGAAAAGATATTTGCTTCACATATTTATTGATATTAAAGTAAACGTTAAAACTTATAAAAGAGTTTTAAAACTAAAAGGCGGGCGTATAGGATGGGCCGATGGGGTGTTATCTTCTCATGATTTGAATTTGATGATTTTAACGTTAGACACTGCCAGTTAGATTTTAAAAAAAATAATAAAATATATAACATTTGTCAACAAAGCATTTTGGTTGGAAAATGCATTATTAAGTGTTACTTAAAATATTCAAGATAAGTTAATGATAGGATTTTTTAAAGATATTCAAAGTGGAATATAATCTGGTAGGAAGCCTTCACTTGATTCCTCCATAGGTTGGCACTTTCTCATATTCATTGTCATTTGCTGTCTCTCTATTATATTTATAGGTTTAAATAAAAATAAGAAACTTTATGAGAATAAATTTAGGTAGTGTTTGGTGTTTTGATCAAAAAATTAACTGCAATAATCTTGTGATCAAATTTGTATGTGAGCAAGTGTGTTTGAATGTTTCGTGTAACAAGTATGATAATAAAAGTAAAAAAATGACACGGATAATTATGAGGATAGTAGGTATAGTGAGGGTCATCCTTAAGGGATGGGCAGCCACGTAGGACATCACATCCTCAGACCGTGGGGTATGGTGGGGCTTGGGTTGGGGGCATGAGTTGACACGTGTAGTTCGAGGCCCCCCACCGCTGAGTGGTGTGTCCGTGGGGTATGGCGGGGCTTGGGTTAGGACTTGGGTTGGGGTATGACGTGTCCTGGCAGTTTATTAAAAACAAAAAAAGATTACAAAAATACACACAACATTAAAAAAAAAAGCCTAAAATTTTATTAAATTCTTAAAACGATTACAAAATAAAAAAAAAAACCTAAAAACGATTACAAAATAAAAAAAACCTAAAAATTACAAAAAAAAAACCTAAAAACGATTACAAAATAAAAAAAAACCTAGAACGTTAGGTAAATTTCAAAAAGCGCGAGCTTGTCGAACGCCTTTCGCTCCTTGCCTCGAAACTCAATGTTCGTCACCGCCACCCAGTCCTCGTGGCTTAACTCACCGCTCGGAACGGCTTCGTAGTAGGCCTTGAAACGATCAAGCTTCGGTCGTAGCTCGCGCCATTTATGTCGGCATGCGTTTAAGTTGTGTCGGTCGTGTCCGACGTTATGTCGGTAGCTTGCAAAGGCTTCCGGCCAATATCGTGTTTGATCGGGTTGTCGCCCCTTCATTGCGTCAACGACGCTTGTGACGAGAGCTAATTCTTCTTCATGGGTCCAAGAGGCCATCAAGTGGGTTTTGGTTGGGGTAGCGGGTTCGTGGGATCAAGTGGGTTTTGGTTGGGGTAGCGGTGGACAACGATGGTTTGGGTTGGGGTAGGCCGGTGGGGTTGGGGTTGTATTTATTGGGGATGTTGACTGTTGGGGGTTGGGGTGACCGCTTGGCTTGGCCAAACGGCCACAATTTAAAATTCAAACTCAAACACCCCGCTATGACATGGCCAACAAAGCAAATAGGAGGCCGCCACATCGGACCGCTAGCCCGCCCCACGCCCGGCTTCAAACCCAAGCTCCCAGGGCCACGCCCCAACCCATGCCCACCCGGGGTGGTGGCTTGGGCGTTTTCCCCCAACCCACGCCCCAACCCAAGCCCCATACCCCATAGTCTCATCCCATATGGGATGACCCTCCAAGCAATTTTAAGGGGGAGGAGGATGGGGCCCCACATTATCTATAAAAACAATTAAAAAATATAACTGATTTGATTTTATAGAGAGAGAGAGAGAGGAGAGAGAATGATGAAAGAGAGAGAGAAAGGTGGGCCGTCGCAAGCGTCTGGAGGGTGACGGAGAGAACGTGATGGACCGCAGGGGGGCGGTGTTGGGGTGCGGCGCCAGGCCTAGCCGGGGCTGGGCCGGCCCCCATACCTCTGAGAATTTCCAGCATAAAACCTCACTTTGCCTCTTATTGTTCTTGATTGAAATGAAAGTTACAATGCGAGAGCAATATCTGATTGTTTCTAAGTGTTACAAAGTAAGTGATTTGAGTGTTGTGTGTCATGTTACGGTCGCATTGTCCCATTATATATTCTGTACAGAGAAGCTATGTTTGAGATTGAAATGGGTAAATACTCTGGATCCAGGATTTCAGATCATAGAAAGCGACGCGACCCCTAACAACTGTCCTCAAAATTTGACAGTTGGATTTACCATTTACAACAATTAGATTTTCAAAATGTCACAGTAAAGACGTGATAAGACGAGACTCGACATGTACTGATATTTAAGGTAATGGAACGACGTTGTTTCTTGCAGCTATAGATATCCCCTATATTTTCTCTTTTTTATTTCATTGTTATATCACTATCTTATTTAAATTTTGCTATTGTAGTGATATTAACCACTTCGCTATAACGCGTGAGTTATCTATAGTCGCTTATAAAAAGTGAGTGTCTCCAAATAACGGACCGTAACCAAATAGTCCTAAAAAATAGGAAAGAACTTAAAGAGGATTTGAATATTTTTGAAAAAGAACCAATTCATATTCAATTCATATTCCAAATGATGCTACTACCAGGCTTTATATAGACTTGTTTTTAGTCCGCTTAAATAAAGTTTCTAAGCCCAAGATTTAGAATTTTACTCTAGGAATCCATACGGTTCACACACGCTTCATAGCAGAATCTAAAAGCAACGACACGACACACCAACCCTCCTTACTTGCGGCACCTTTTTAGTAACCAAAATGAAACTGATTCCGGATTGGGCAAAATTAGGGCCTAAATCAGGGGTGATCATCGCCATGGTTATTCAATGTCTCAAATCTCAATCTCAATTCCTAAAATCTCATCGCCATGTCTGTATGTGTGTAAATATTGAGCAATCCCAAAGAATCACTAAATCACTAATCAGTTGCAAATTGAATGATTTGATCTATAATATTTGATTTTGATTTGGTATTGGTGATTATGTTGATATTTATTTAGGGTTGTCAAGTATTCAAGAGTCAAAAAAAGGGATTGGATGATTGGTGATTCGTATTGCCGGTTTGCTGGCTTGGAAGATACTACTCAGATTAGTTATAGAAAAAGGTCGATTTGTTGATTTTCTTTATACAAATTCAATAGGGCCCAAACTTTATAGTTCGCTTAGTGCCTTCAAAAACGTTGAAACGACCTTGTTCCAAGTAAAGTAATTTGTTATACGAGTTTAACCCGGGTTATAGCTTTGGTCTAATGTATACATAATATTACGAGTTCAATAATAGTTGAAAACAACAAAATCAATTATGTGAAATTATTATTCCTTTCATTTATCACTTTCAAGAATGAAAACACATGTATACTCAATACAGGTTAAATTATAGCAAAGTTCCAAAATACAGTTTCATCTTTGACGGCCATCGCCAACCACACTGTCTATTTGCAACATATGAAACACACTTTGTAAAAAAAATAAAAGAAAGAAAGAAGAAGAGGAGGAAGATAACTTCTAGATCTTAAACATAGGAGTTGGTGGGTGTGTGCGTGGCCAAGGGGAGTTGTTGGCCCTTTAACGTTGGGTACACCACCCCGGGTTGGCGTTTTGGTGAGCGTTGCCCACTTGGCGTGGCAATAGTGCTTGACGTGTGACGCTGGCCTGGGTGATGTGTCTGACAATGATTTGGCTGGATGCTGATGATTAATATAAAAAAAAACAAAAAAAAATTTAGGTGCCACATGACACCCCAACGCCGGCCTGGCCACCTCCTTCAACACCCCACTTTTTTTGGTGTGGACTGGTGGAGCCCACACCTACCACGTGTCGAGCAATGCCTCCAACCCAAACTCCTCCACACCCTATAGTCAGAGAACCCGGTGATAGTCATGGAGACCGGTAGCCAGGTTACCGGTCGGTCTCAGTTTGTATTGAGTCTGGACTAGACAGGACGAGAAACTACAAAACCAAAATTTCAAGAAAGGAAATATAGCCATGTTGGCTATTGCCTTAGGTTTGGGCCGACTCTCTTGGATGCATCAAGCAAGTTATATTCTATAGGGTCGTATTATTGGCACATCTTGGCTTATTAAATCGACACCCTTAATACGCATCGTATAGGTCTATACGATGTGTATTGTGTTGGTAATTAATTATGTGTCAGTCAAAGACTAACATTGTCTCACGGGGGTTAAAGTAATACGCATTGTATAGGCCTATACGATGCGTATTACTTTTTTTAGAAAGTACGATCAGCTTTCCGTCACTGTTGAGTGACGTAAAGTGATTGACGTATGACCTATACGCATCGTATAGGGCTATACGACTCGTATTCTTTTCTGAATTTGAATTCTTCTTCCCCTATTTAAACGATGAAGAAGACCATATATATATCGTCTTCGTTATATATTCACATTCACTAACAAACATGTCTTGGTACAACTATGTTTTCGGTGAGCCGTCTGAGGCGGACACGAGCACGTTTATTTCGGATAGTAGTGTGGTATATCATTTTTTTAACTTATTCTGGTTTTTTTTATGAAATACTTAGCACACTGTTTGTATTAGGCGGGGTCTAATGTCCCTGATTCTTACGATTTGGGTGGAAATGATGATCACGCACACGAGATCATGTCTGGCTAACGTCCCCGTCATAATGAATCGTCGTTGCCAGACCTCAACGAGGTAAGTATATATATTTACTTTTTTCTATTCGGCGTTAAACTTACCATTACCTTTTACCCGTTGGTTTTTTTTTTTAGTCTGCTATGTCCCGCGAACCGTTGCTACCAGATTTGAACGCATGTAGCCATGATCAAGGTTATAGGTCTCCGTTTTATGAACCCGGTTACGTTCCCTCGTACAGACAGGAAGAATATGGCAATAACGTTTTCGTTAGTGGTCCCTCGGGAGTACAAGGAGACCTTAGTCACCCTTCTTACGTGCAAGAGTCATTGGGTGACGATCCAGCCGTGCAAGAGTCATTGGGTGAGGAGCCACCCGTGCAAGTTTCGTACAAAACTGATCAGGTACGAACGATATATATTTTTGTTAAATGTTATATTTTTTTCTGTTAAATTATTATACAATTGTTAATACAAAATACATTAAAATTGTTATATTTTTCAAATAGGATAAAAATTAATTAATAAATGTTATATGAAATATTTTTATAAAATTAATTAAACCTGTTATATTTTTTAATATTATAAAAAATACATTAAAATATTTTTTTAAATATTAATCTACTATTTTTTTAAATATTAATCAAATATTTTTTAAGAATTTTTAAAAAAGTACATTCAAAATTGTTATATTTTTTTAAATTACTTGTTATGTTTTTAGGATTTTTATCCCGCAATGATATGGAAAGTTGGGTAAAACGAAGGGGTTTAGCCAACGGATACATAATTGTTACCAGACGGTCCAAGGATAACCGGGTGTGGCTCCAATGTTGTCGTAGCGGCGAGCATGAGAGTAAGGCCACGATTAGGAAAACCGGCAGCAAAAAATGCGCGTGCCCTTTTATGGTGATAGGTTGTCTGGACCGGGGCAGTATGTCTTGGCGGATAGATTATTTGAAAAAAAAAATTAACGAGGCGCACAACCACGGCCCTGCTGAACATCTGGAGGGTTACGCGTATGCCAGGAGGCTTACTCCTAATGAGTTTAGGCTGGTGCAAGAGCTGACAGATCAAGACATACAGCCCCATACAATCTGGAAGGCCGCAACCGAACAGAACCCTGAGAACGTATGTGTTCCGAAAGACATACACAACGCTTGCCAAAAGATTAGGGCCGCAAAGTTCGAGAAAAAACCGTCTCCCATGCAGCGACTAGAACAAATCCTCCAGGAAAAAAAGATGACCTATTACATACAGGCGGAACCTTCCACCAACGTCGTTCAGCATATATTTTTCTGTCACGATAAGTCCTTTGAAATGTGGAGGGCATTCCCGCATGTGCTTATGATCGACGCTACCTACAAGACTAACATGTACAATCTTCCATTTTTGCAAGTTGTGGGTATGTCGTCGACAAACCACACCTTCTGTGTTGCGCATGCATTTCTTTCAAACGAGCAGGAGGCAACGTACGTCTGGGTATTGGAGAGGGTCAGGTCTATGCTGCACGAGTGCATGGAGCCGCGTGTAATTCTAACGGACAGGGACCAGGCACTGATAAACGCGTGTAGAAAAATATTCCCTGGCGCACACAGATATCTTTGCAGGTTCCACATCTTACAAAATATTGTGAAGTACTGCAAGGGTTCGTTTAATGGGCAAGATTGGGAAGCCTTTATAAATCAGTGGAAAACAGTGTGTAATTCCGCTACCGAAGAGTTATACAAATATAATGTCCTCAACCTTCAGAGACACCTTGTCAATCAACAACTTACATGTATGTTCTCTCTAAGTAAATACATTCATACAATTTGATATAAAATTTGAATATGTTTATTTTTTTCAGATGTTTTTAGTTACCTATGGAATAACTGGTTAAGCACCTCCAGACAATTGTTCGTATCTGCATGGACCAATCAAACCCTGACATTCATGCAAAGTACAACAAACAGAGCTGAAGGCGCACATGCTGCATTAAAGAAACAGCTTACTACACCGAGATGCAGTCTGGAATCACTGGTGAAAAAGGTGGACACCTTGGTACTAAAGCAATATGCGCAAATAAAGAAATCCTTGGAAGAAAGCCGCACCAAGCGAATGAACAGCCACCTTCAGATTCCTATGTTTTCCAACCTACTTCTTAAAGTTTCCATCCATGCTCTTAACCTATTGGAAAACGAGCTAACACGGAGAACAGACACGTTGCAGTCATTCGGATCAACATGTGGCTGCCAGCTGTACTCGGGTGCCGGGTTGTTATATGCATGTCGCCTGGAGAGATTGCAGAATACAGGTACTTATAGACTTATAAAAAATGTTTTGTTTTCTTAAATTAATATGATTGTCTAATGCTGTTTTTTATTGTTTTGCAGATTGCATCATTCAGCTCGAAGATATAGACATTTTCTGCAGAAAACTTGACCTGAACGCATCAAATATTAATGAGGAAGATGTTGATGTAGACAAACAATTAGAATATGTGAAACAAAAATTGTCTACCCAACCCCCGCAAGTGAGGAAAAGCGTCTTATCGAAGATCATAGCGGTGGTAAACCCATATATGAGCGACAAAAAACCGTCTGTCGTACAAGAAAACACTCGCGGGCGACCAACTTCCAAGGTCCAATAACAAAGAAAAGAGCAAGCTGCTAGAGATAGCTCAGTTGGGCCTCCCAGACAACAAAGTAGGTGTGACCCTCCTCGACATAGCTCTTATGTACCATCGCAAGATTCCCTAATACCGTCTACGTCTGCAATGTCTCAAAAGTCTCAAAGGTCGTTAAATCGACGCGGTCGTTCAACATCTTCACGTGAAGAAGAGCCTGGCAAGGGCAATGCCTTTCCGTTAGTCACTGGTGAGGGAATGCTTGAATTTGCGCATAGATACAAAAAACAAATTCCAAAAGTGTTCCATCGTTACATTTCAAGAATAAAAGATGTCAGGCCGGATGGACATTGTGGGTTTCGGGCGGCGGCTGTGGGTTTAGGGTTTGAACAAGGTTACTTTGGGTATATTCGAAACCAACTACTTGAAGAGCTGACGAGTCCGAACAAAGAAATGTGGGAGTACATCTTCGATAGTGAAGTACCAGGGGACTACGACGAACAAGTACAAAGAATAAACTTTACCGGGGTTGGAATGGCACCCAGGGAACATTGGATGGAGATGCCTCAAGCAGCACTCCTTGCCAATAGGTTTGGTGTGATTGTTCACATATTAGACATCCAAGGTTGTTCTACTATATTTCCCTTATATGATCCAAAGTACGCACGTGACCCCCATCAGTTCGTTTCACTGTTATGTGTTAATCGTGGTCATTTCATCCACGTCAGACTTGAAGGGGACTATCCAATGCCGCCACCGAACCTTACATAGAGTAGACGCGCGCGCCAAGAAGCTTTATGTTGGACGGAAAACTACACAGAACGGATAGCGTGGTATGATATGCTAATGAAGCCTAACATTGACCCTACATTGCTTGTTATTGATTGATTTGTAATTTTAAACAATAACTTATTTGTATAATGTATTCCATTTGTTTATTGCCAAATCAATGCATTATATTGATTAACTTGTAATACGAAAATACGGTAAAATATTCGAAAATGCGCTAAAAAACATCAAAATACGTTACAGTACAATTAAATACATGAAAATATGCTAAAATACGCTAACATGCACTAAAATACGCTAAAATGTTTGAAAATACGGTGAAATACGTCAAAATACAATTAAATACGCTAAAATACGCCGAAATACGCTAAAATGCGCTAAAATACCTTAAAATACCATAAGATACATGAAAATATGTTAAAATACCTTAAAATACGATATAATGCTCTATAGTACGCTAAAATGTTCGAAAATACAGTGAAATATGTCAAAATACAATTTAATACACTAAAATACGCCGAAATACGCTAAAATGCGCTAAAATACCTTAAAATACCATAAGATACATGAAAATAGGTTAAAATACCTTAAAATACGATATAATGCTCTACAGTACGCTAAAATGTTCGAAAATACGGTGAAATACGTCAAAATACAATTAAATACGCTAAAATACGCCGAAATACGCTAAAATGTGCTAAAATACCTTAAAATACCATAAGATACATGAAAATATGTTAAGATACCTTAAAAAACGATATAATGCTCTACAGTACGCTAAAATGTTCGAAAATACGGTGAAATACGTCAAAATACAATTAAATACGCTAAAATACGCCGAAATACGCTAAAATGCGCTAAAATACCTTAAAATACCATAAGATACATGAAAATATGTTAAAATACCTTAAAATACGATATAATGCTCTAAAGTACGCTAAAATACGCGACTAATGATATTTTCCACGAACGTATACATATAACACGACACTATGGAGTACAAGTGGACTTCAAACAAAACTGTACGTAATCATAAAATACGATATTCGCACGCAACCGAACGTCACCGAAACGAGGTATGTTGAAGTCATACGTCCTAAAACGACAAAATATGCGAAATTTCATCAAAAAACGACTCGTATACGCGTTGAACCGAGGAAAACACGAAAAACCAAATCTATACTCTCTATTAAAGGAGCTTAGATGCTGACCTCACTTTGCTTACGTGTCATGATATTAGCTATGCCACATAGACTCCGCTGATGTCATAAATCCAAATTTTTTTTAATCTGAATATATATACAAATCAGTTTTTTAAATTAAAAAATTGTGTTTTTCTTAGGAGGCAAATTTGAAAATGCATGGGGAGTTGTTTCACCATTTAATGCACATCATATCAGTCTCTCTTTTTCTTCTCAATTCAAACATATAGCAACATTTCTCTCTTTCTTCATCACCATTTCTCTCTTTCTTCATCACAGGCGATTTCTATTCAAAATCTAGGGTTTCTGTTAGAAAGCTTCCTCGCCAACAATGTCAGCGGAGAAGAAATCCGTCGGTGAATCACAGTCTTTGTCACTCAGTGTCATAGACGATTTGAATCCATCCAAAGATATGTGGACTATCAAGTGTCGAATCATCCGGAAATGGATTCAGTCCTTTCGGATGGACCTCGTCTTGATCGATGAGAAGGTATTAGTATTTGTGAAGTGATGATTCTCTTATTTTACTGTTTTAGGGTTTATACAGAGATGGTTCTCTAATCCGCATGATTTTTGGTTTGGTTTTTATTTCTAAGCTCCTTGGTTGTGTAATAGATGTTTGTGTTTTGTGTTCTTTGTACTTTAGGTTTGTGTTTTTTCTGATACTCTTACATGTTTTAGGGTTAGATATGAAGGACTGAACATGAATATTGTTTAGTTGGTTATTGATCATTGATAGATGTTTGTTCTGTGAAGCATAAAGTTTGTTTGTTTTAGTGTTAGATGACTTTAGGGTTAGTTATAAACAAAGAAAGATGAAAAGTTTTTGAAAGTTTTACTCTTGGTGACATGAAACAAACTGGAAGATTGTTTTTGAAAGTTTTTTGTCTTTTGTGTAATTTTCTTTTGTCTATATTTTCTGTTTGTTTTAGTTTGTTTTAGCGTTAGATGACTTTGGGGTTAGTTATAAAGAAAGATAAATGAAAAGTTTTTGAAAGTTTTAATCTTGGTGACATGAAACGAACTGGAAGATTGTTTTTGAAAGCTTTTTGTATTTTGTGTAATTTTCTTTTGTCTATATTTTCTGTTTGTTTTAGTGTTAGATGACATGAAACAAAGTGGAATATTATTTGGGCTTTGTTTGTTTTAGTTTTAGTAAATTTGATGGTATGCTATCTTACTAATTGTATATATTTTGTGTTTTGTTTTAGTGTTAGATGACATGAAACTGAGTCGAATATTATTTGGTCTTTCTTTGTTTTAGTCTTATTAAATTTGATGCTATGGTATCTTACTAATATCAAAGTAAATTTGATGGTATGCTATCTTACTAATTGTGTATATTTTGTGTTTTGTTTTAGTGTTAGATAACATGAAACTGAGTCGAATATTATTTGGTCTTTGTTTGTTTTAGTCTTATTAAATTTGATGCTATGGTATCTTACTAATTGTTTCTTTGTTTTGTGTTATTTAGGCTTATCTGTATTTTCTGCTGAGTATGTTTTATATTTTTTTGACGTACCGTTTGGTTGTTTATTTCTAAACTATGATCTTTCACTGCAATGGTCAGGGTCGTAAAATTCAAGCAGGTATTAAGGCTCCATTGATACCTGTGTTTATCTCTCAACTTCATGAGGATGAGGTGTAGGTCCCGAAATCGGAGGATCGATAACAAAACCAAATCTTTGTTTATAGCAAACAAAGTTACGTGTGCGGAATCCACGTAACTATGCCAAATCAAACATATAAGAAAGTAACAACACAGTTTAACCAACGAAACGCAATCAATTGATTAAACGGGATGAGAATCACAACTGATACAAACACAGTTTTGACAGAGTAACTTTAAGGGCATTCTCTTATCTCTACCTTCTGAAACGAAACAGAATGTGTTTATATAGCAGCTGGGCCAGACAACGACGAAACCTAACTTGGCTCGAGGAAATGGAACTGGGCCAAGACACTGGGCCATAAGAAGCCCATCAGACGACGAAACAAGTCTGTTTCGCCGCTGATCACGACGAAACAAGATCACATGTACAAATGTCTGTTTCGTCAATAGATGTTTGACGAAACAGTTTTGTTTCGTCGAAGGCTGCATTTTGTGATCTGTTTGCTGCAAACAGACAGTTGCAGCAAAACACAAACAAACACAAACATAATGACAGAAATACCCTTATATGCAACATGCATCGTTCATATATCATTACATACCAAAAGGAGACAAACAAGTCGGACACAAGCGGATAGGAGGATATCCGACTTGGTCGACGGCAAATACAGACTCGATAAACGACAAAAGACCGTACAAAATACATCGTAAATACAAGACTAGTTACACACACAAAAGTGCATCAACAGACTCCCCCTTGTTTGTTACTCGTCTTCGGTCTTCGAATCTTCTTTCTTCAGTGTTGTTCGGACCACGAACTGCCCGCATGAACTCCCCGGTAGTAGTAGAAACAAGCGACGCGCTGAAATTTCAACGCCTGATGCGCGTCCTTGTCTTTGTAGAAAATATCGTGCCTATACAACTTGTCAATGTCGGACGCGGACATGTTAACGATCCACATCGGATCCAACATCCTGAAATTTTCACGATCGCCATTAAAAACAATCACTGCCTCGTGTGTGTCGGAGTCATAACACCATAACCTCATTTCTCCAAGAAAGTCTTGCTTCATCGGCATCAAGGGTATCTTATCCACCACTTTCGCTGGCTCATAAACAAGCTTGTATCTGCCAGTGTTGGTTGCCGGATCAAGAGTAAACTTGATTTGTTGATAAATGGGGAACTGAGGCTTGTACGACTTGTCTTTCCAGCCAGACTTCTTGTTCATCTTTATCAGTCGCTCAAATAAAGTTGCACCATCAAAGTTTGAGCGATTTATGAGCTCAATCTTTGTCAATGCTGCCACATCATAAAAGGGCAAAGATAGAATGCTCAGCAACGACCGAAAGTATTGAATTCCAAATTCCCGTTTGATGGCGACGCAATGTATTTCCTTGACGAACATCCAACAGAGGATTCGCCCACTCGACTTCGCTTTCTCGAACTGTAAGTAATCAACTTGAGCAGCCTCGGGCACCGGCTTAGAAACCTTCGATAAGAACTGTTGTCGCCACGTGGAGAACGTATCTGTGGCATTTTCAGATGTATCACGGTTCTTTAAATGCTCATCAATGACTTCCACATTCTATTTTAGCCATTCTTCATCAAAAGGGGTGAATTCAGTCCCGTCTTGTCGAACATATGAAGACTTCTTCTCATTTCCTTCAAATACAATTTCTTCGATATCGTCAACATTTGTTGTTTCAGGCTCACTCGGCATCTTATCAATCTCAGCGTCATCAATATCTCTCATTGCGTTTAGAGTAATCAATTGCTGATGTGAGAGATCCTCGATAATTTCACCTTCTTCAAGTAATTCCCCAGTGATTGGATGAATAACCTGCAATGCAAGATCAGCACTGCTAGGAACAGAAGATGTACCTTCAATCTGTTGTATTTCTTCAACTGTTCCAGAAGAGGTTCCTTGAGTAGATTCGATCGCTGGCGGCTGAACAACAACGATTGCAGAAGATGTATCGGCTGTCGGCTACTGTGATGTAGTAGAAGGATTAGGATTCCCTTGATCTTCAGGATCATCATCCCTTTTCTTCATGACTTCTTGTTGCTTACATCGATCATCCCACAGAGTAGCAACCCGACCTCGAAGAAACTCATAGCCAGCAGTTATCTTCCTAACTCCCTCAGCTATCGTTGTATTTCGTGACTCGTACCATTCTTTCATGAAGTCACATCTTCCTTTAAGATCTTCAGCCAACTTTCGAAGAATAGAACTGCTCCTCTCTCTCTCTCTTCATCTGCAACTTTCAAATGGACGTTTTCAGCTTTAAGTTGACCAATCTCAGCTTGTTGGCGTTGTATTACAGTTTGCTGTTGACCAACAGTGGACTTCAACTGATCTATTTCCACCTGTTGACTGATCTGATCATTTTTCGTGATCCTAATGAAATCAGTTTGCCTCTGAATACGATCTGCCGCTGCTTCAAGTTGAGAGAATAGGAAGTTATTCTTCCCGTCTTGAGACATTTCCGAGAATATCCTTTGAGCTCATCACTAGGCTGAGAAGTAGTTGCTCTAATTGCAGCAGCCATTGATCTTTGAGGAACAGCCTGAGGAGTTACTGTTGGAGTTTCAGCAGCTGAAGATACCACAGGAGCTTCTTGAACTAGCTCTTGAGGAACAGATTGCCGAGCAGAGGTTCTCAAGTATTTTCTAGCTTTCTTCTTCTTCTTCTTCTTCTGATGTTCAGCAGCTTTCTCAGCTTTCCTTTTCTTTAAACGTTCCGCTTCAGAATCTAAAGGAACGTATTCTGGGTCATCCTCCTGTCTAATCTTCCTGTATCTTTTAACACCACGTTCATCAAGATACATTTCGTAACCAGGCTCGATTAGATGATCATCAGAATCAGAATCAGCCTCGTCATCGCCACCTGCTGATCTATCACCAGCTGCACCAGCACTAGATGCACCAACGGCACCTGTATCGCCACCATCATCACCTTCATCATCACTATCACTCTCTGACATATCGGAATCAACTGGATCTGGACCAAACTTTTCAACCATTTTTCTTTTCAACTCCGGCTCTTCGTCATCGGATTGGCTGTCATTGTGACGCCATTTATTATCTTCAGGAGCAACGTAATCAGGATTTCCTAGCGCACCGATCAACTTCCTTGGAGGATCGCTTTCTTTGTATCTTTTGGCTGCAAGGTTCTTGATTATCCTCAATGAATTGAAGTTCATTGCTTCTATCTTCAGAATGTCATTGTCGGCTTAAGGAAGATCAGGATGTTGAACATTCATGATCATTTGAAGAAACCGCGGATACATCCAGAACTTGTTCCCGGTTATTCTACCTCCAGTTCTCGTCATATTTTCCTTCATATTGGCGAAGATGTACTTAGAGATGCTAAACGGTTTGTTTAGCACCAACACCACCATGAAGCCAACTAGATCATTGCCAGCCATATCGTATCCGGCACGTCTTTTGCTAAGACACTGAATTAGAACATGTAGTAGAAACTTGTAGCGTAACGGCAGATCACCCTTGTTGATTTGAGTGCTGAAGATGTCTCCTATACACTTCATTCGTAACAAGCAGCCTCATGTACACATGATAGGAATAGAATCTGGAGCATCCGGATGGTCTTGTAGCTGTAAAACCTCGTTCAAGATATCCGGAGAGACTATGACATCCAAATTGTTCACACGGCCCCTAATAACTTCCTTTCCATCCACTTGTACAACACTTGAGGAATCCCAGAAAGCTTTGATAAGAGATTTGTAAACAATCGTCGAGAAAGTAACAGCATAATTGATCCGCGACTCCCGTATTCATTTAGTGATATCTTTCAGTTCAGTGAGCTTTTCTTCCGGATCCAGATAAGCAATTTGATTATGACGTTTCTCAGACATAATCTCCTCTTCCGTTTTGTTCTCCTTCTTTGTCGCGGGTTTCCGTTTTCCTTCTTTCGGTGCCATCTGAGATTGAAAGTGTCCACAATAAGAAACAATGGTAGCACATATGCATTTAGACATGTATGGATACAAGTTCATGTATCCAATTGACAGTTAACCTATAAAAACACATCTTCTGTGAACAAACACTAAACTGTAAATTTTGCTAAGGCATGGACGACGAAACAGAGTGTCTTCAACGAAACAGAATGATTTGCGACGAAACAGAGTTGACCGTTGACCATGTTGTTTCGTCGACAGTACCTCAACGAAACGAATCCATTTCGTCGTTCATCTCGTTTCATCGTTCATCTCGTTTCGTCGTGAAGAGGGTTTTTGAACAGTTAGGGTTTCTCCGTTTCGTCGATTTTGGGGGTTTTCATCATGTTTAACCGATGATCATTTAGCACACAAGCCATCAATTTGATACTTATGTTGCTCAAGACAAATAGAAAACAATCTTAGATGCAAAATTGACATCAGTTATAATCGAACTCACCAAAACAAGTCAAACTAACAAACAAACCCACATCCCCTGTTTTTGTTACATGAACCCAAACCCAAATCAAAGCACATATACACACATAAACCCTAAATCTATGTGTTTTATCAAGATACCAAACAAGATACAAGCTTAAATCATGAAAACATTAGGTAAACAAGGGTCTCCGAGGGTTTTAAACAAAAAAACATACGGTTCACAATCTTCGAAACATGAACAGATCATTATTGTACCTTTGATTTTTGTTAGATTTTAAGGAAAAAAGAGGGTATTGAGGGTTCAAGAATGGGTATGACAGAGGGGTATGGCGGTTGAGTGTGGAGAAGATGAACAGGGTGATGTTTGAAAAAGTGATCAAATAATTGACATGGGACCCTTTAAGTACACCGTCTTACTTTGGCGAATCACTTATCTCGACGAAACGGGTTATGGGCTTCTACGAAACGGATTGTTGGGCTTGGACTTGGGCCTTAAAACTTAGCCCATGACGAAACAGAATGGGCCATTTGCGTTTCATCGTAGCCTCGACGAAACGAGTTGTTTCGTCATAAATTTGACCAAAGTTGACCAAGTAAAAACCTTTGACTTTGACCAGCCTTGTTTCATCGATACAACTCTGTTTCGTCGACCATACTTTGATTCGTCGACACCATATTTCAAAAACACCAAGGCATGAAAAATTTTGCACACTGAACAGATTTGATTAATTGAACACTTTTCCATTTTGTTTGAGTTTTCAAATGCAAGGACGTTTTATGAAGTAGGTTTTAGGCTTCCGGCAGAAAACACCAAGCAACAACTTCGGCTTAATCAAAAACGAGCTTTACAAATTACACTAAAAACAAATTTAAAGCGCGAAAAACTAAACGAAAAGCTATTGAAAGCAATAAATGACTGAACAAGTGCAAACTTTTTGCGAGTTTCAAGGAGAAGGAATCATACCAGCTTACGGTCTTAGTGAACATGATTTTGATTTCTGTTTAAAGTTCTGGATAAGTATACTACCTCGATTATCGGTATTGTTGTCCACTTAAGCTCAAACTGATCAAACGTAATCACAATTAGGAGATACGATTTACAGTAAGGATTATACTTACAAGTCGATGTGAATCCACTCACGACACATTCCCGTATCAAGGTATGCACGAGAGTTCATCTTACCGGTGAGTATACCGATTATCATCTGTTTGACTGTATAAAAGAATGTGAGAAACTCACTTATTTTGATTGAAAACAAGCCCTATGTGATAGAATCACTTATTGATGAGGAACTTGATTTTCGATGCATGAGGGCACAGGAGCAAGTCCGTGAACAGGTCAGTACTTTCGTATAGCAGAGAGACGAACTTGACTCCCGGATAAATGTGATATATTATCACTTATTTTGAGGGACATGTGATTGTTGATCACTTATTGAGGTCGAATGCAATATGTACACGTATGTATGGTATCATGGAAGATCTAGACTTCGTCTCCGTTATTTTTCGGTAAAAGATACAACCATGATACCCAGATGATAAGCAGCGTAAAGACCGAATATCACAGAACCTCGGCAATCAATCAAACGAAATTTCGGTACTAAGACCATATGCCAATGAATGGTTCCCACCTGACTTGAAGTCTGTTAGATTTGTATCATCCTGCACCTTTTAGTTTGATTGTGAGCCTACCGATACATCGTTAGTAGAGATACTTATCATTTCTCAATTTTTTTTTTGTTTTACATTTTGAACATGTTGACCGACCACACCAGTGAATATCATCATCTTCCTTTTTCCAAGAAACTCATTTTTTTGGTTTTCTTATTTTTTTAATTTTTTTTAATTTTAATTTTGAAACGAAAGGACAGAAAGTAAAGACATCTTTTTGGATTTTTAAAATTTTCAAATGTTTTTGTATTTTCTTGAAATTTTCTCCCCCTAAAATGCTAAAAGGTTACGAAAATGAAAATCTTTTTGTATTTTTAGAGTTTTGAAAGAAAATATATACAAAAACGATTAGCCAAAGAAGTTTACTCGGGTATCACCTTAATGCCATTGACTAAAAGTAGATAATCAAAACGTGATTTATCAAAAGCTTTTGTAAACAGGTCGGCACATTGGTGATCGGTGGGGACATAAATGACATCGGTTAATCTTTTGTCAAAACAATCACGTATGAAGTGATATTTAATTTCGATGTGTTTGGTCTTGGAATGCTGCACAGGATTTCTAGTGATCTGTAAGGCAGCATTGTTATCAACAAAAATAGGAGTAGATAGGAATTCAAAACCGTGGTCGCGCATTTGTTGTTGTATCCACAAGACTTGGGAGCAACAACTGGAGGCAACAATGTATTCTGCTTCACAAGTTGATGTAGCAACACACGTTTGCTTTTTGCACTGCCACGTAACCAGGCGATTTCCTAAGAATTGACATCCTGCTGTTGTTGATTTGCCATCAATTTTGCAACCACCGAAATCAGAATCACTGTATGCAGTCAAGTCAAAGCTATCATCCCTAGGGTACCAAAGACCGGTGTCAGGAAAACCCTTCAAATAGCAAAAAATCCTTTTAGCAGCTGACAGATGAGAGGCCTTCGGGTTGGCTTGATATCTTGCAAGCAAGCACGTTGGATACATGATGTCAGGCCTCGAAGCAGTGAGATACATGAGAGATCCGATCATAGCGTGATAGTATGAGGAGTTGATGCTTTCACCCTTCAAATCCGGAGTAATCCCGTGATTCTGCGGAAGTGGGGTACCAATGGGCGTTGCATTTGACATCTGGAACCGGCTCAAGACGTCACCAACATATTTAGTCTGATGGATGAATATCCCAGACTCGGTTTGTTGAACTTGTAGGCCCAAAAAGAAATTCATCTCCCACATAGCACTCATTTCGAATTTTTCCTGCATAACACGTTCGGATTACCTGCACAAAGAATCATTAGTAGAACCAAAAATTATATCGTCAACGTATACCTACACCAGCAGAAGATCTCCATCTTGTTCCTTGATAAAGAGTGTGCAATCAATAAGACCACTTCTAAATCCATTCTACAGAAGATAATTGGATAAGGTTGCGTACCAAGCCCTAGGTGCTTGATGTAAACCATAAAGAGATTTGTTGAGCAACCAGACCCGATCGAGGTGAATAGGATCTTCAAAACCTAGAGGTTGTTCGACGTACACCTCTTCTTGGACTATACCGTGAAGAAAAGCACTTTTGACGTCCATCTGGTAAACTTTGAATCCTTTGAAAGAAGCATAAGCTAGAAAGATCCGAATAGCTTCCAGACGTGCAACCGGTGCATAAACTTCATTGTAGTCAATGCCTTCAATCTGGCGAAATCCTTGGACAACCAATCTCGCCTTGTTACGAATAACTACTCCACGATCGTCCTTCTTGCATTTAAAAACCCAGCGAGTGCCAATTTTCTTGTAACTTTCCGGTTTTCAACAAGCTTCCAAACACCTAGCTTTTGAAATTGTTGCAGTTCGTCCTGCATGGCTTCAACCCAAGAGTTATCTTTTAAGGCTTCCTTCCAAGATTTCGGTTCTTCTTGTGAAACCTAACACGCAAAGGACCAATCATTTTGAAGACCAAATTCTCTAATGGCTGAATATAAACCAGCATTCTGGTTATTTCTCAGCTGATTACGCTTCTGCACACCGCGTTGGACATCTCCTATAATGTTCTGCTGAGGATGGGTATCGTGAATCCTCATTTCAGGATTTTCAGGAACACGAGCATTGATACCCAAATTATTAAGATCAACAACCAACTCCACACCGGGAATATGTGTAGAAGTGGATGCATTCCCTTCAGCAGTATCTACATTCTGCACATGAGGAGTTTCTAAAGAAGCACCTTGAACAGGAGCAATTGGAGCTGAAGATCTTTCTGCTGCATCATGATATTCATCATCTTCCGATGACTCATTGTAATCAGTAGCATCTTCAAATACCTCATTTTGTACCGTATTGTTAACCGAATTAGAACCTTGGGGGTTAACGATAACCGGTCTAACCAATGGTGAACCAGCAAGGTTGTCACTATCGAATAACATTCTAGCAGCTGTAGATTCTTCATCAAAGGTTGGCAGATTAAAGGAGTCAAATAGCCCATCGTAATCGAACATCCAAGGATCACCCGGAGCTCTAACAGGACTTGTGTACCTTTGAACCCTTACTTCACTCCATAGTTCAATCTTTTTGGTTGCCAGATTCCATACACGAAAATTTGGAGTTGCATATCCAAGGAAGAAACCATCGATAGCTTTCGCGCCAAACTTTCCATCCGGCTCAATCATAGTACATGGAGCGCCAAAAGGTTCTAAATAAGATAGATCCGGTTTCCTTTTCTGTAGAAGTTCGAAACAAGTTTTGCCATGCCTCTTAACTGTAAGAACTCGGTTTAATGTGTAGCAAGCAGTCGACACAGCCTCCCCCCAGAATTGAACAGGGAGTTCCGACTCTACCAACATCGTTCTTGCAGTTTCAATTATCGTCTGATTCTTCCTCTCTGCGACACCGCTTTGTTGTGGAGTGTAGTGAGAACTGTATTCATGAAGAATGCCCTTAGAAGTACAGAACTCATCCATCACACGGTTCTTGAACTCAGTTCCATTGTCGCTTCTGATCCTCTTAACTTTCTAAGTGTAGAGATTCTCCAACATTATAAGAAGATCCTTGAGGATTCCAGGAGTATCACTCTTGTGTGCCATAAAAGATACCCAAGAAAATCTAGAATAATCATCAGTAACCACGAGACAGTAAGCATCCCCAAATGTTGTCTTGTGTTTCATAGGTCCAAAGAGGTCCATATGAAGACGTTCGAGAGGCATGCTAACAGTGTTGATTTTCTTCAAGGGGTGAGACTTCTTTGTTTGCTTCCCTTTCTGGCACGAAACAAAGATATCTTGTAGATGAAAACTTCTCACAGACACACCATTCACAAGATTGTTTTTCACCAAATGGTTCATTTTCCTCAAGTGAATGTGCCCCATTCTTCTGTGCCAAGATATAGACTCCTTCTTTGTGGCTTTTGAGACAAAACATGTTACTTGTGCAGAGGTCGTAATTGCTTGGCTCATGTCAAGAATATAAAGATCATTAACTCTTGGAGCCGATAAGAGAATCCATTCTTGTGGAATTTTGAAACCAGGTTTAAGCACATAACAACCAGCATCATCGAAATGCACGGTGAACTTTTTATCGCAGTTTGCGACACACTGAGAAGATTATGATCAATTTGACGAACATAATTGATCTTATCGAAACATACAACACCATTGGAGATCATTCCCTCTCCGGTGATGTATCCGCCTTTGTCTCCAGCAAATGCGACATAGCCCCTTCTAATATTTCTCACATCATATAGAAGCTGTAAGTCGCCTGTCATGTGCCTAGATGCTCCACTATCAACAATCCAATGACTATTAATATTTCCTCCTGGAACATCCTGCACATATCATTCAAAGATCAGCTGAGGATAGGGACCCAAGCCTTAGTGGTCTTGGGTCATCCCTGAGCATCACGAAAAGTGATCTCGATTTCTTGATGATTTTCGAAAACAACAGCTCCCCCTGAACTATCACCCGTCTTAGGTGTCCAAGTTTGTTTTTGTTTACCAGATTGAGTTTTGTAAATAGATTTTGAAACTTCTGGTTTTAATGGTTGTGAAGAACTTGGTTCCCTTTTGACCTTTTTGACTTCAGATTTTAAAGCCTTTTCAACAGCTTTGATGTTTTGACGCCGTTGTTTCGTTTATTGTTCCTTAACAGTTCTTTTATCATGTTTTGGTGAAACGGGACGACGTTGAGGGTGAACCTTTTCAGGTGGTGCTTTCTCAACAAATTCATCTTTTCGAGTGTTTGAGCAGTTCTTAATGATATGCCCAAACTCCCCACATTTAAAACAGGTTCTCCTTTCCACAAACTTAGGAGAATCAGATCGACCAACAGATGTCGAACCCGTAGAACCTGAGGTACTTGCTTTCTCATCACACCCGTTTGTATGTTGAGTGTAATTGTTTTGACTGTTACGTTTTAAAATCTTGACTTGTTGTACAAAATCGGTGTTTGATTTGTTTTCAAAAGTCTCAATTTTATCTGTACCCTTTGATGCTACAAATTTGACATTACTGTTTTTCTTCTGATAACGAGCTCCTTTTGTTTCAAATTTTGATTGAGAAATGTTAGGCTTTTGAGCTCGCCTTTCTGGTTGTTTACCCTTAGAAGCAATAAGTTGTTGCTTTGTTGGTGATTTTTGATTTCCAAATTGTTTCCTGATTTCAGCTTTTGGAATTGGGTCACATTGAGTTACAATGACTCCTGGAATTGTCTTTCCCAAAAATTTGTTTGTATTATCTTCAAAAACTTTATCAATCGAAGATGGATTGACATTTTTGATTGGAAAATCGTGATCTGAATAAATTTTGGAATCACCAACCAAAGTGTACAACACATTATTACTCTTAATGGTAGACACAGATGTCTTGTCATTCTTGACAGGATCTATCACTTGTTTGACAACTGGTTGAAAAGCAGGAGTAGCAGTGTAACATACGAAGCTTTATAACCTTAATACAATAAACACTACAAGTTTTACGTCCAATTGTTTTGTCGGACTTGGATCGAATTAAATACTGTGTAAAATTTTGTTAAATAATTATTGACATTACCAAATATTTTATTTACTTATATGTTTCGTAGCATAAGATGAATATTAATAATAGCAATGATATATTAATAAAATGAAGTTTACTATATAAAGGGGTAAACTATTTAATTTGTTTAATAAATAAATTTCGTACAATACAAATATATGTTGATGATTGGCTGCCACTAAAATAGAAAACTAAAGAAATTTAATAAATAAAAGAATAGTAATAGTATATAGGTAAGGTAACGATATACGGTAAAAGTATCAATCGGTGTTGATCAATATGGGAGGATTGACTCAAACCTTCACCTACAAGATTAAAATCTTTGAAATTCACATGGTTATCCATTAAAACAAATCGTCCGAAGTTTTGGGATTGTTATAGTTGAATCATCGTTCAATATAAACCCGTCAAACATCGCAATAGAAATCTGTTTGAATCTGTTCCATCGTGCCTCTATACCCGTTGAAGCTGACTCAGTCGCCGCACAACCACCACGATCGCCGCCACACCTAGTTCAAAGCTGTTGATTAGCGTCTCTGTTTGTCATAATCGCCGCACCTCCGTTTGTCGCCAAATTCCGTCATTTGATTCCCCCGGTTCGGCCGCCACTCCCTGTCCTAATCGCCGCCGCCGTTACTACACGTGAACCGGCTATTTCTTCGTTTGGCTTGGTTTCTGCCCGATCATAAGTGGAAGGTGAGTTGTATATTCCGTTTTTATGTTCTAGTAATTTGGCGTAGTATGGGGTTGGGCTCTCGGATTCCCGGCATGACACCGTTATTGAAAGAAAAGTGCGTGTGTGTATGTTAATATAGATATGTGAGTATGTTCGTGGGTGTTGGGTGTTTGTATTGTGTGTGTTTGCATGTGTGTGCAAGTATGTGTGGGTTGTGTGGGTTGTGTGGGTTGTGTGGGTTTGCAGGTGTGTGTATGTGTGTACGATTTCTATGTGTGTGTTTATTAAGTGTATGCATGGTGTTTGTGTGCTGAAGGTTGTGTTGTGTGTGAATGTTTTCTTTTTTATTTTTTTTTAGTTCATGTGTGTATGTGTGAGTGATTAATTGTTTACCTATTTATTTATTTATTTATTTATTTATTTATTTCCTTTCTGTTGTGTGTATACATATGGGGTCTTGGTGTGTGTATAGAGTAATGATGATTTAAATATAGATTGAGCTAAAGGTTACATGAGATAAATACATTAAGTAGTATTATTTTGATCTTTGTTCTATTAACTTTTTAAACGTAACTAAAACTTTTTATTCCAACGATATTCTATTATACCAAATATTGTTATTTTCGTTAAACCAAGCTCTAGATAGAAATAATAATAAATAGATGAATAAAAGAAAATACTTGTCATCATTATGTTTGATAACTAAGTTTGGGTTGTTCGCCAGGGAATCTAATAAGTTAAACATACCTTTGAACATAAGCGAATTATCATATAACTAATTTAGAAAAAAAAAAACGGGGTTTAGGTTTGCATAATTTCTTTTTGGACGACTCGATTTGTGGATCTTTGCTTTGCTTGCTAACTAAGGTACGGATTCTGTTTCTTTTACATTATAGTATAATTTTATTCAATCCGTTACTTTGCAGTACGGATATTTTCGTTGGATGTTTCAGTTCGTATTGTTATATGATTAGTGTTTATTGTAGCATGCAATAGACCTTAGATTTTGTGCTCATTATTGCATGTTCCCTTTTAGACTTATATCAAAATACATTTTATTTCTGATACGGCTTTGTACTCTGTCACCCGAGCGCTTCTGACTTGTCGTTGGGGCGTCAACGACATGGCACTCATCGTGACGGTGCGTAACTAAAGTTCACGGCGTTTCTAGTTTGTGCTTGTGTAGCACATGGCCCCTAGAGGCGAATAGATCGATCTTAGCTCTGACTCCTGACTCCTGACTCCTGTTGAGATGGAATAATGTTTGTGCGCCTACATGCACCATCTCGGCGCATGGACTATAGCCATGCATGCCTCTGTTTAGGCTCGTGGGTGATTCTATATTACGTGACTTGTTTTATTGTTATATGTTGTCACGTATGTCTTGTCTCTGTTATGATATGTTGATATGATTATATGCATCTGTTATTTGTTCAGTATAAGTTTTGGGATTCAAGTTATATACATATTTGTTTCAGTGCCAAAATCTAGAATTGTTGAACATCAGTACCGTTCATGTTTCTGTCCGTATGCTTGCCTTACTTTTACTGTTGATTTATCCGTTACTGGGCAACTTTTTGGCTCAGCCGTAGTTCCTTTCTTGTCTTTGTCTTATGTGTTTACAGGTAATCGGGGGAAACAGGGATGAGTGGAAGGAATTTGAAGTTCAAGTTTTTAAAGCTTTTCTTTTTCTTTTTATTTCAGCAACTGAATAATATAAGACTTAGGTTTCCTGGTTGATTCGAGACTTTTGTTTCTTGGTTTCTATCTTTTATTGAAACTCTTTGGTTTTTGATATCTGTAATAGTGACATGCCAGCCTGTTTCGGGTTGGGGTGTTACAGTTATGGTATCAGAGCCCAGGCTCGTTCTTGTAGAAAACTTAAACAATAAAAATTAAACACGTGAGTTAATGGGTAGACGTCGGGTTAGGATTCCATCCGTGTCATCTTCCGCACGCTTTGAAACTTTCCTCTTTTCACATGTATATCTTCTTTTCAGATGCCTCCTCGAAGAAACGTGAACAGCAACGACGTCCCTATTGAAACTCTCATTGCTAATGCTATCAATACAGCTATTGCGGGTTTAGTTCCCAACCTTCTCCAACAGTTGCAGCAGAACAACAATAATGTACAACCACCCGGGGAAAACAACAACGGTAACAATAACGCTCCTCTTACTATCCTTGATTGGCTTGAGCGCTTCAGAAAGGAAAAACCAAAATCGTTTAGTACCGCTGCTACACCCGTTGAGGCGGAAAACTGGATTGCTCATATTGAGAAGTTGTTCGAAGTAATGGGTGTGGGTGATGTGTTCAAGGTTAGGCTTGCTAGTTATAAGCTGGAGGACGATGCTCATAGGTGGTGGAAGACTTTGAAAGAAGCTCGTGGAGGAGATCAGTATGCAGCAACACTTCCTTGGGCTGAATTTCGCACTTTGTTTTATCAGCAGTACTTCACTGACGCTGATAGGAGTGAGTATCTGAGAGAGTATGCTTCTATCAGGCAGGGGGATGACGAGCATATTATGGAGTTCAAAGCTCGTTTTAGTCGTTTGGTTAATTTTCTGGGCCCGGCAGCAGGTACACCACAGCAGCAGACTGAGAATTTCAAATGGGCTGTATGTGATCGAGATAGGAAGTTCATCCTGAATCTTCGTTTCACTGACATTACTGAGGTAGTCGATGCGGTCAAGAATTTGAATAATGAGAAGAAGCAACGTGAGAAGGATCGCAAACGCTCTAGGGAGAACGACCAGGATAATTCCGATAATCAGGGTGGCAATGAGCAATCCCAAGACCGTGAGGACCGTTCTGATAGGTATTACAACAATAAGTTGCGAAGTGGAAGAAACCGTTATCAGAATCGTAGGCCTGCACAGAATCAGATGCAACAGAGCGATGCCCCTGGAGCACAGCCACATAATCAGCAAAACCTGAATCAGAATCGTGCTGATATCCCTCCTTGTACTCATTGTGGGAAACGCCATGGTGGAGCATGTCGCCTTGCTGAAGGTCGTTGTTTCAGATGTGGAGATTCAGACCACTTGATTAAGGATTGCCCCCGGCCTGAGCAGCGAGCTAATACTGGTGGGAACACCAAAACTACCAGGGGAGGTTGACTTTTCGCACTCACAGCTAATGTCCTAGGTACGCTTTCCGGTTATGTGCAAATTGGTGAACGTGGTACATATGCTTTTGATATCATGATGCGACACATTTCGTAGTATCACTTTTATTTGCTAAGTGTTTGAAGTCTTTGTCCATTGCTTTAGAGTATCCTCTAGTTATATCTGCTCCTTTTAGAGATACTTGTTTTGATTTGATTTAGTATCCGTTTATTTGCCATCTCAGAAACTCCGTATCTTAGTATGTATGATGTCTAAATGTTTGCTATGTGTAAAGTCTTTTCCGTGTCCATTATGTGTGAAATTGTTCGTATCCGTACTTAGAAATTTTGAGGACAAAATTTTTTTAGGAGGGTAGAATTGTAACATACGAAGCTTTATAACCTTAATACAATAAATACTACAAGTTTTACGTCCAATTGTTTTGTCGGACTTGGATCGAATTAAATACTGTGTAAAATTTTGTTAAATAATTATTGACATTACCAAATATTTTATTTACTTATATGTTTCGTAGCATAAGATGAATATTAATAACAGCAATGATATATTAATAAAATGAAGTTTACTATATAAAGGGGTAAACTATTTAATTTGTTTAATAAATTTCGTACAATACAAATATATGTTGATGATTGGCTGCCACTAAAATAGAAAACTAAAGAAATTTAATAAATAAAAGAATAGTAATAGTATATAGGTAAGGTAACGATATACGGTAAAAGTATCAATCGGTGTTGATCAATATGGGAGGATTGACTCAAACCTTCACCTACAAGATTAAAATCTTTGAAATTCACATGGTTATCCATTAAAACAAATCGTCCGAAGTTTTGGGATTGTTATAGTTGAATCATCGTTCAATATAAACCCGTCAAACATCGCAATAGAAATCTGTTTGAATCTGTTCCTTCGTGCCTCTATACCCGTTGAAGCTGACTCAGTCGCCGCACAACCACCACGATCGCCGCCACACCTAGTTCAAAGCTGTTGATTAGCGTCTCCGTTTGTCATAATCGCCGCACCTCCGTTTGTCGCCAAATTCCGTCATTTGATTCCCCCGGTTCGGCCGCCACTCCCTGTCCTAATCGCCGCCGCCGTGACTACGCGTGAACCGGCTATTCCTTCGTTTGGCTTGGTTTCTGCCCAATCATAAGTGGAAGGTGAGTTGTATATTCCGTTTTTATGTTCTAGTAATTTGGCGTAGTATGGGGTTGGGCTCTCGGATTCCCGGCATGACACCGTTATTGAAAGAAAAGTGCGTGTGTGTATGTTAATATAGATATGTGAGTATGTTCGTGGGTGTTGGGTGTTTGTATTGTGTGTGTTTGCATGTGTGTGCAAGTATGTGTGGGTTGTGTGGGTTTGCAGGTGTGTGTATGTGTGTACGATTTCTATGTGTGTGTTTATTAAGTGTATGCATGGTGTTTGTGTGCTGAAGGTTGTGTTGTGTGTGAATGTTTTCTTTTTTATTTTTTTTTTAGTTCATGTGTGTATGTGTGAGTGATTAATTGTTTACCTATTTATTTATTTATTTATTTATTTATTTATTTATTTATTTCCTTTCTGTTGTGTGTATACATATGGGGTCTTGGTGTGTGTATAGAGTAATGATGATTTAAATATAGATTGAGCTAAAGGTTACATGAGATAAATACATTAAGTAGTATTATTTTGATCTTTGTTCTATTAACTTTTTAAACGTAACTAAAACTTTTTATTCCAACGATATTCTATTATACCAAATATTGTTATTTTCGTTAAACCAAGCTCTAGATAGAAATAATAATAAATAGATGAATAAAATAAAATACTTGTCATCATTATGTTTGATAACTAAGTTTGGGTTGTTCGCCAGGGAATCTAATAAGTTAAACATACCTTTGAACATAAGCGAATTATCATATAACTAATTTAGAAAAAAAAACGGGGTTTAGGTTTGCATAATTTCTTTTTGGACGACTCGATTTGTGGATCTTTGCTTTGCTTGCTAACTAAGGTACGGATTCTGTTTCTTTTACATTATAGTATAATTTTATTCAATCCGTTACTTTGCAGTACGGATATTTTCGTTGGATGTTTCAGTTCGTATTGTTATATGATTAGTGTTTATTGTAGCATGCAATAGACCTTAGATTTTGTGCTCATTATTGCATGTTCCCTTTTAGACTTATATCAAAATACATTTTATTTCTGATACGGCTTTGTACTCTGTCACCCGAGCGCTTCTGACTTGTCGTTGGGGCGTCAACGACATGGCACTCATCGTGACGGTGCGTAACTAAAGTTCACGGCGTTTCTAGTTTGTGCTTGTGTAGCACATGGCCCCTAGAGGCGAATAGATCGATCTTAGCTCTGACTCCTGACTCCTGACTCCTGTTGAGATGGAATAATGTTTGTGCGCCTACATGCACCATCTCGGCGCATGGACTATAGCCATGCATGCCTCTGTTTAGGCTCGTGGGTGATTCTATATTACGTGACTTGTTTTATTGTTATATGTTGTCACGTATGTCTTGTCTCTGTTATGATATGTTGATATGATTATATGCATCTGTTATTTGTTCAGTATAAGTTTTGGGATTCAAGTTATATACGTATTTGTTTCAGTGCCAAAATCTAGAATTGTTGAACATCAGTACCGTTCATGTTTCTGTCCGTATGCTTGCCTTACTTTTACTGTTGATTTATCCGTTACTGGGCAACTTTTTGGCTCAGCCGTAGTTCCTTTCTTGTCTTTGTCTTATGTGTTTACAGGTAATCGGGGGAAACAGGGATGAGTGGAAGGAATTTGAAGTTCAAGTTTTTAAAGCTTTTCTTTTTCTTTTTATTTCAGTAACTGAATAATATAAGACTTAGGTTTCCTGGTTGATTCGAGACTTTTGTTTCTTGGTTTCTATCTTTTATTGAAACTCTTTGGTTTTTGATATCTGTAATAGTGACAAGCCAGCCTGTTTCGGGTTGGGGTGTTACAAGCAGGATCACAAAGAATATGATTCTTGATTGGAATTTCTACTCCATTCATCTTGTCAAGTGATTTATCCTGATCGCTGACATCTGATTCTGATTCATCATCAGACGACTCATAGTCCTCAATGATTGGAGGACTTTGTTTCGTAGATGTTGAAGTTTCTGGTTGCTCAGATGATGTACTTGAGGAACTGTCCGGTTTGAACCCTAGGCCAGTAGAAAATTCCTCAAAATCAAGAGGCACACTGGGTTCATACCGAGGCATTTCCTCTTCATCAGGCATATGAGTATAATTCTGTCTTAAAGGGGGCGGACACTTCTCATACCCTACTCCTTTCTTGTTTCCTTTCAGTTGTTGAACGTCAATGATGTGATCAAGCACAAATCGGGAGTTAGAATAACTCTCCAACTTTTGCTTGATTGCATCATGCTCGCATTTAGCAATGGCTAGTTCCTTTTTGGTTTCCTCAACGATGTTAATGTAATCGTTAATACTAACTTGTTTATGATAAACAACTTTGTTCACTTTGGAAACACTTTTCTTTAAGGTTTCAATTACAGATTTAAATTCCTTTTCATTTCTAACAAAAGCCATATTTGCCTCTTTGCACTTAGACAGTTCAATAACCAAACTTTGATTATGACTATGAAGCTTTTCGGATTCAAGCTTCAAATCTGCACAAGACTTACAAACACTAGGAGCAGGAGTTTCAGAATTTACCTGACTCGTAGAGGCTGAGACATTTGCCATAAAGGCAGTTTGAAAAGAAAAAGATCCATCTTCAGAGAAGAACTTTTCCATTTCTTTAGATGCTACAGCAGCCTTCTTGATCAGAACTGATTTCTGACATTTCAACTCCTCTGCTTCATTTAATAAGTCATCAACATCAGAACTTGCTTCTTCCTTCACATCAGATTCAGAATGATAATCACCCGAAATAGAACTTTCTTCATCAGAACTCCCGGTATAACCCGAACTGTCGTCACTTTCAGAAAGTTCTTCCTTGTGAACGTGGTTGATGTGATTGATGATCTTTGCATAACACGCTGTTCCTCCTCCTTGATCGCCTTCCCCAAATTGTACAGACCAATCACACCCTTCGTCAGCTTGAACGGTCAATGCTCGATTGGGGTTTGATGGTCCAGACTGGTTCTGATTGTTGTTCACTGCTACCATCCTCCTTTCACGATTCTCTTGATGGGCATTGACATTGGAAGTACTCGTCTGATTTCTGAATGGGTTCTGATTGCCTTGTTTGCTTGGTCGGGTGCACTCACATTTGAAGTGTCCCTTTTCGCCACAATTGAAACATGTAACTGCATTTATATCAAACCCGTACTTCGTATCCTTTTTGCCTTCCAAGCTTGTTCTTCCGGTTCGAGCCATGAAATCCTTTGCCCTTCTAACCGCACTTGCAAATGCCCATTTGATATCCATTAACTCCATTTCATCACGGTCGATCTGTTGATAATCTTCATTGGTCATATTGATGTTTCCAATTTGACTTGCGACCAAACCGCAGTAAGCACTGACCATTGTATTAATGAGTTCCATATGCTCCTTTGCTACTTCAATGCTAACTTGTGAGAGGTTTGAAGTATCAACACGGATCGTGTTAGGGTTTAGGGGTGGAGGATTATTGGTATAATGAGCTTGCTGTTGTTGTGGTTGGGCTTGTTGTTGTGGTTGAACTTGTGGTTGTGATGGAACAGGAATGTAAGCCCTCGGATCGAACTGAGGTTGAGTAGTATTAACTGGAGGTGGAGGTTGAGGTGTTGGAATATAAGCCCTCGGATCGAAAACCGGGTGAGGAACTGACTGAGGAAACAGAAAGGAGCTTGTATTGGACATAAACGTCGTTTGCAGTTTTGGTTACTGAGCTGCACTGGATCTTGCTAAAGAGTCAAAACCTGGAAGGTACATTTCAGTATTTTGAGGAGCAGGAGCTCGTTTAGCTTTCCGGATTTCTTCATCATTGTTGTGTTCCAGCTTCTGAATGAATTCATAGATATTGACAGTGTCTAGAGTACCCGTATGCTTTAGCAACCCAATGAACGAACTCCATTTTGGAGGTAAAGCATCAGCAAACCTAGCAACCATTTCCTGTTGAGTTGCCAAAACCCCATAAGCAAACATTTCACTAATCAAATGATAAAAACGTGTAGTCATATCATTTAGGGTTTCATTTTCCAAGAACTGAAATGATTCAAACTCTTTCTTTAACAGATCATGGCATGACTTTCTAGTAGCTGCATTTCCTTCTCCTCTCGCTACCAAGGCATCCCATAATGTTTTCGTGTCTTTACAGTAAGAGAATTGATGATAGATTTCTTTGTTAAGCGCTTGTGTAAGAATAGCAAACGCCTTTTTCTCTAAGTCATAGGCTTTCTTGTCATCTTCAAGCATGTTAGTAAAACCCGCTGCAGTTGATATTGCTACTTCGAGGGCAGGGTTGCATGCGTTAGTGAAACATGTCCAAAGTTCGGTGCTTTGCTCTTGAACGTATGTGTGGAAACGACCTTTCCATGATAGAAAGTCGTTCATGTGATTCAACTTTGGTGGGCGATTGTTGCTTCCCGTTTCACTCTTGCTAAGCAAAAGATTCTGGATGCTTTGATTTTGATTCGATACTAATGCCCATTGACTTGCACTTATGGATGGTTGAGGAAACATACTTCTTGCCCACACGGCTGCGGAAGTTTGATCTTGACCTGGTTGTGGGTCCATACTCCAATCCCACGGACTTGTGCAACTCATCTTTGATGTATACAAGTAAGTACCTGATCAAATACTTGAAAACACAATGTTATGACACTTTTGCAAACCTTCTGTTTAAAAATGACAACACACTCGACGAAATGCTTTCCACGAAACAACTTCTGTTTCGTCGAAATGCCTTATGACGAAACTCAATGTGTTTCGTCAATGGCTTATGGCAAAACTCAATGTGTTTCGTTGAAGATTGCTATCGGCGAAACACTTTGGTTTCGTCGTTTGACTGTTTCGTCGTTAGCCCGTTTCGTCGAAAAAGTAATCAGAGAGTTGGTGAAGTAGTTCAAATCTTATCCTCAATCCGAAAATGCACACGACTTTTTCAACTCACACCATGCTTAGACCACCAACCAAGTATGGCAAACAATTTTTTAATTCATTTTAATTCTTTTCAGTTTTAACTTTTAAATTTAAATGCAATGAATATTCAAGAACACTTTGAAGGTTTCTTGAATATATGAAGAACAAACCCAGAAATATGAGTTTTCCGGTCACCGACAAATTTTTCGAAACGCGAAATTGCACAAGACTTTCACTAAAAACCCGGTTTATCACAATAACAATCAATCTAACAAGGTTTTTGATAAAACTCTTTAGCAAACAACAATATTCAAGCAGATTTTAAAGAACTTTTCCGGAAAATATGAGTTTTCAAGAACACTTTTTCTGAAAATCAACCACAAACACTTGATAAAAACCGAACTATGTTTGATTTTAAACAAGGGTAAGAGCCTAATGCTCTGATACCACTTGTAGGTCCCAAAATCGGAGGATCGATAACAAAACCAAATCCTTGTTTATAGCAAACAAAGTTACGTGTGCGGAATCCACGTAACTATGCCAAATCAAACATATAAGAAAGTAAGAACACGGTTTAACCAACGAAACACAATCAATTGATTAAACGGGATGAGAATCACAACTGATACAAACACAGTTTTGACAGAGTAACCTTAAGGGTATTCTATCATCTCTACCTTCTGAAACGAAACAGAATGTGTTTATATAGCAGCTGGGCCAGACATCAATGAAACCAAACTTGGCTCAACGAAATGGAACTGGGCCAAGACACTGGGCCATAAGAAGCCCATCAGATGACGAAACAAGTCTGTTTTGCCGCTGATCACGATGAAACAAGTCTGTTTTGCCGCTGATCATGACGAAACAAGATCACATGTACAAATGTCTGTTTCGTCGATAGGTGTTTGACGAAGCAGTTTTGTTTCATCGATGGCTGCATTTTGTGATCTGTTTGCTGCAAACAGACAGTTGCAGCAAAACACAAACAAACACAGACATAATGACAGAAATACCCTTATATGCAACATGCATCGTTCATATATCATTACATACCAAAAGGAGACAAACAAGTCGGACACAAGAGGATAGGAGGATATCCGACTTGGTCGACGGCAAATACAGACTCGATAAACGACAAAAGACCGTACAAAATACATCGTAAATACAAGACTAGTTATAGACACAAAAGTGCATCAACATGAGGTTGTTATTCTATCCAGATTTGGTGTTGGAGAAAACACTGATACCTACAAAGTTGTTAATCATGGTTACAAGATTAACTTTTATCGTTGTACGGTTGTTACACGTGCCAATGGTTGGGAAGGGGTTGATTATGGATTTAACTTCATGGCACATTCAGAAATTCTTAAAGGAGAGGGAAAGAATCTGCTCACTGTTGGTAGGACTGTTTCTGATAGCCTGATATATATTTTGCTTACATTTTTGAATCTGATTATTGTTGCTATGTTTGTCATTTTAGATGTTGCTGGAATTGTTGTGTGGTGTGAAGATATGGAAATCTTTCCGAATGAAAGAAAAAGGATGAACTTTGATCTTCAAGATGTATAGTAAATTTTTCTATCCCACTTATATAAATTTGTTTGTGTGTTATTATTGTATTTAATTAATGTATTGAGGATTCATTAAATGATTTTTCTTATTTATATTGTTTTATATCTGTTTATGGATCTTTAATGATTATGGTGTTATTAGGACATTCATTGCATTTAATACAAAGACAGATTGTTGTTTTATTATTGTCTTTAATTAATGTGGTTTGGACATTCATTGCATTTAATACAAAGACAGATTAAATCACTGTCATTATTTATTGTGACTGATTATTGTTCTTTTAATAGATAGTATAGATTTTAGTGGAACTTTTAATGCTGTTTTTTTTATCTGTTTGTTGTAGGGGAGAGGTAGTTCGTTGTACATTGTGAAATGGATATGCACAACAATTTAATGATTTCTTGGCGCAAAACAATCCGATTGAGAATGTCATGGCTGTCATTCAGCATGCGAAGATTAAGCTGTGGCAGGGTAATTTACATTTGACGGATTCACTTCCTTTAGTGTTTCCAATGTGTTATTTGTTACATTTTGTAGTAACATTTTTTTATTTATGTGGTCACTTGTAATGAATTTGTTGGATATGTATATTGTTACATGCAGGACTATATACCGTTCAGAATGATAAGTTTGGAACTCGACTGTTTCTCAACGAAGAAATTGATGAGGTTAATGAACTTCGTAGGAGGTACTATCACTGAATTATATTTCTTATTTTTCATATTTTTCTTAATGCGAGTGTGAGTATTAACACGAATGTTGTTTTTATAGGCTTTTAGTGAAACAATTTGAAAGTGGTGCTTCTTCTTGTCAAACCATTCTTTCATCTCAGAGTGTATTTCCAGTCCGTCAAGAATTTCTAATTGATACTCCTAAGAAACAAGTTGATGAAATAATTGAGATTGAAAGCGTATGAATATTTCTATATACATACAAAAGTCATTTAATTTCCTTTATTGTTTTCTATGTTTTATAATATTAGTATGTTAATAAAGCTTTGTCTTTCATATTATAGGCAATGTCATGTGTGGTAGTTGCAACGATCAAAATTGTTCAAGAAAACTATGGGTGGTTTTATCCGGCATGTCGAAACTGTAACAAGAAGGTGTTGACTAAAACTGAATACTTATAATATGCTAAAATCATTTCTGATGAGGTCATGAATCTGTCTCCTACTTCATTGGTTTGTCCGAAATGCGATAAAGAATGTACATCGATAACCATTAAGTAAGTTAATGTTGCTTTTTAGGTTTATTGCTTCCTATAATATGAATGTAATTTAACTACTATTTATTACAGGTTCAAGGTACATTTGAGAGTTCAAGATGAAGCCGGTAGTGTCTCTTTCGTGATGTTTGATAAAGATGTAACGAAGCTCATTGGTTCAATTGCGAGTGATATAAGGGAACACCAAGTGAAGGCCAACGATACTGAAAGTTTTCCACATGAAATATCTCGGTTGGTTGAAAAGAAGTTGGCTTTTAAAATTGAAGTTTCTGATTACAACCTTAACCATGACTATCATGTTTACACTATCCAAAAACTATGTGATGATCCGGACATACTTGCTGAGTTGGTTGCTAGTAATGGTAATGGTCTTGAGGTTGCTGATGAGGTAATACTTTTTGGATATCTTTTATTGATGTGTTTTTGGTTTCCAGTTTTTGTAGTTTAAATAACTTAGGTGAATTTTTTTGGTAGTATTTTGATAATAGGTGTTTAGTCAAGAAGGTTCAGAAATCAAAGCTGTTCAATTATCTGAGTCCTCACAGATGGCTGGTGCTGCCATTTCAAAGGTGAATATGGATTCTATGGTTTTGTTTTTTCTTGTCTGTAGATTATATTACCTTATTTGATACCTTAGTAGTTGTTTTGTGATTTAATTCAAGGATGTTGTATCTGTTACCGCCGACTCTTCCGTTGTCGAAGCCGAGAAGGATTCGGGCACCAGTCCGAATGGTAAACGTTCGTTGCAGGATGTGGAAGGTCAAAATATTGGGGAACTGTCTTCTAGCACGAAAAATAATCGGAAGAGGTCATCTAGACTTAAAACCTAGCTCCTTTCACGTCTTTATCTTTTGATGTTTAAGCGAATCTAACTTTTTGGTATGTACTTAAGTATGTGTTTTTTGAAGTTGGGTTGTTGTTGGTAAGTGTTAACTACTGAAACAGTTTGTATGTATGTGTTAGATGTTCGTAAACTTATGAACTTGGATTGTGTGGTAAACCATGATGTGGTTTACTTTTTTGTATTATAAACTATGTTTTTATGCTGCTAACTATAAAGTTTGCTTATAATGTGTGTTTTGATTTTTGCAATATAGTTTATGAGATGTTTAGTATGCTTCGTCGTAGTATAAATTCTACTTTTTAATGGTACGTTTCAATGTATGTTTAGTTTATAACCACATTATAAAGAAATTGTTAATATCCACTAATTATGTCAAATAAGTTATTAAATTAAAGTTCCAGAAGTCAATTTTCTTTATGACAAATTGATAATGTAATATAGATAACTCATAAATATTAACCAACCCTTTTGTAAACTAATGTAGGAACCAGTAGATTGATAAGACGAACACATGGATGTTTAGAAAATATGTAACATTTAAATCCATAGAAGTTTCTCCATGCACATAAAATTAATTGAAAGTGTGACTCCGTTAAAATGAATCATCAAACTTCAAATCCATATATAAATCGGGTCTATCGCGGGTATGGTAACTTCATTGTAAGAACGAATAGATTCGTAAAACCAAGACAAGCATGATTAACAAAATATGTATTAATTAAATCCATATAAATTACATTAAGTTTCAATTTAAATTACTTAGATATGGAGCATCCAAAAAACAGTTTGTAAAGAAACAAAGAAATAAAATCAGTACAAAATAAATACAACTAAAGGTCCTTTAATGGGGTTATGGGTTTGCAACTAAATGGTATAAACCTTTCAATAATTTATGGTCCATAAGTTGTGAACCATAAAACCAACCCATAAGGCCCAAAACTTTAATCAGTTTTCTTAAATCCTAATCTCATTACCTCCGCTATGAATACCCTTTTATTAACTCGGTCTGTATCAAAGTGAAGATCAAAAATTAGCGCCGGAATCTCAATGCATATTTGAAGACCCTTTCACTATGGAAGCAATCGATCAACATTTTATTGTAGGTTTTTCTATTCCATTTGTTTAAATCTTCTCTGCAGGTTTGTCTTCGTTGATTGTTTTTTTTACTTAGGTTTTTAATGGGGATGTTCAATCATTACTATCTATTAAAAAAATTGATTTTTTGGACAGTGGTTACAATAATTACCTGTAGCTAGCCCTAAATCAACTATATTTTCCCAATTCTTATGTACAGTTATGGAGAATAATAAGAATTTTATAGGAAGAGATAGAAAGTGTTGTCCACAATGCAGTACCCAAATGTCCAAAGAGTCAAGGAGGATAAGAAAGTCTATTCTGAATAAGCATAGAAACAGTGGTGTGTTTCACTCTGTACAGACATCTCCTATTATTCATACACTTCCGGCCAATGTTCCTATTACTACAAACGATAATGGAGGTCTGTTTTTTATGATTGTTTTTCATAATACGTATATAAATTTAATGTTATATTAACTGAAATCTATTTGTGTATCTATAACAACTAGTATCATCAAAAGGTCTCTATGAACCCTCAAGTCTACATTACACGCCATCCCCCATAAATCATAGTCAAACTGTAATGTCGTTCGAATCCTCTTCTACAAATATGGGTAAACAACTCTATTGCTACTTTTCAAATTATTTTACATACTGGTTGTAAAAAATGTGAAAATTGTAACTATTTATAGCTGGAATTAACCAAATCTCGTCATGTACAGCATGTCACACGCCCGCCAAGTTAGATCGAACATGTGTTAGTACGATTCATTTGACTTCATCCACTTTTGGTAAGTTTATAAATCATATTTTTTTAAGGTATGATATCATATTTGACCTTGTCGCTTTGTTTCAATTTTTAGGACAATCCGAAAATGCTAATTATGGTGTGCATGACTCTAGAAAGAGTAAACAAAGATTCAAAATGATGGATATAAGTAAATTTGATTTATCTATTGAAGCTGATGAAAGGAGGACATCTTCAAGGGTCACGCCACTTGCATCATCTAATCATCATATTGAGAGCAGCCCTTTAATGAATATTACAAACCGTATGCTCTATAGAGTTTTGTTATTACTGTTAATCATTCATTGAATGTTGCTCGAAGTTTTAATAACATTTGTAAATTTTTTTCTTGCAAGTGGATCGTGTTACAGTAAGTTCCCGTCGAAGTCATATTCCAACTCCTCCGAATATTGATATTAGAACTTCTCGACGTTTGCCAAAGTGTTCCGTAGTAGGCACTAATGGTATGTGGTTTATTTTTAGCAATCTGACTAAATATATGTTTCCGATTCACTATATTTGAGTAATGTATTGCATATCCTCCTACCTGTTGAAACTGAAGTTAATGATCATTTCTAGAATGAAATGGCAGGAAAAGAAAACTCTTACCCTGGTGAAAGCTCTAACTTTGATGCTTCCAATTCCTCTGATTGTTTACCATCTTCTATCGTAAAAAACATTTCCGGAATTGCAAGAGGTACATACCCTCCTTTAACATATCAAAGTATTTTTCCAGATAACACTGACATCTCCTAATATTTCTCTTATATAATCATCTTTTTTATGTACCTATATAATTTTGTAGAATACGTTGATCATGGAGATGCTATTTTTGTATGTTCTTACTGTCATGCAATGCTTTGCAAAGATGAAATGCTTAGGGGTAATTTGGATTCTAAGAAATCTGCTTTTTCTCTTTGTTGTTCGAACGGAGACGTTGAATTGCCTCCCTCACCTGATCCTCCTCCATTGCTTGAAAGATTTTCCAGAAGAAGCTCTCCTGAAAGCCGCAATTTCATGAATAATATTCGAGCATATAACATGATGTTTTCCTTCACATCTCTTGGTGGCAAGGTTTCTAAAAGTTTTCAAAAAAGCAAAGGTCCTTATGTTTTTGGATTACAAGGACAAAATTACCATTGCATTGGTAGTCTGCTACCAAATGAGGGTGAAGAGCCCAAATTTTCACAGCTTTATATTTATGATTCCCAAAACGAGGATTTTAACCGTTAAAAGGCTGTAAGGTAAATTAACCATTCACTAAATATTGGTTCGAATATCTGTTTTACTTATATCTCCTATATATAATAAAATAATTTTCTACACAGTGTGGAGGAAGGTTCCAAAACAACTACTAAACAACTCCTTGATCTTGCCATCATATCCAGTGTTAAAAAAATGTTGGATTCTTGTAATCCACTTGTGAAGTCATTTAAAATGGTACGAGATTGTTTTAAAGAAAATGACTAGCAAAATGTAAGACTCAAGCTCATTGGAACAAGGGATAAGGATGGTAGAACTTTTAACTTGCCTACTGCTGAAGAAATTGCTGCATTAATAATTGGTGATTTTGATGGAGCCTTTGATAAAAGGGATATCATAGTTCAAACAAGATCAGGCTGTCTTCAGAGAATTAGTGAGCTTCATCCCTCTTATCTTGCATTGCAATATCCACTTATTTTCCCGTATGCAGAAGATGGATTTAGTCTTGGTATTAAACATCGAGGTGTTTCAGTTGATTCTGATATACTTAGAACCAGCACCACAATGAGAGAATTTTTTAGTTACAGAATACAAGACAGACCCAAACAATTTTCATTGTTACTCAATGCTCAAAAGCTATTCCAACAGTTTATGGTTGATGCTTATACAATGATAGAATCTGCACGGTTAGCTTACATAAAGACACAACAACCCAAACTTAGAACTCAAACCTTTAAGAATTTAAATCAAAGTGTTGAAAGTGGAGAAAGCGATGCGTCAAATTGTGGAAAACGCATTTTGTTGCCTTCATCATTTACCTGCGGATCGAGATATATGATGCAAAAGTACCTAGATGCTATGGCAATCTGCAAAGCTGTAGAATATCCGGATCTCTTCATAACAGTCACCTGTAATCCCAATTGGCCTGAGATTTATAGATGTTTAAAAGACAAACGGCTGAATCCTCAAGACAGCCCGGATATTATCGCACGTGTATTCAAAATTAAAATCAATCATCTAATTCAAGATTTCAAGAAACATAAATTCTTTGGTGAGATACAAGCAAGTAAGTGATTGTAAAATGTTTTAACTAATTTGTCAAACATAAATTCTTTACTAACAATTTTTTCACGTAATATTTCAGTTATTTATACAATCGAATTTCAGAAACGTGGTCTACCTCATGCTCATATATGTTTGTTCTTAAGTGCCGAGAACATGTTTCCAACTGCTAAAGAAATTGATTTGGTTATTAGTGCTGAAATACCTGACAAAGAGACGGATGCTGAACTGTATGAACTTGTCAAACAGTTTATGATGCACGGTCCGTGTGGTACAGACAACCCTCATTGTCCATGCATGGTTAATTTAAAATGTTCAAAGAAGTTTCCGAAAAAGTATGTAGATGAGACTTGTGTTGATTCTGAAGGATATCCTATCTACTGTCGTCGTCAAACATGTAACACTGTAGAAAAAAATGGCGTGTTACTTGACAATAGGTTTGTAGTTCTATACAATGCTATGTTACTCAAAAAGTATCAGTGTCACATAAATGTTGAGTGGTGTAACCAAACAGGATCCATCAAATATTTGTTCAAGTACATTAATAAGGGTCCGGATAGAGTGACAGCTTCGGTTTACCAAAGTACGACAACTGCTGGCGTGAACAAAGAAAATGAGGAAATGACCAATAATCAAAATCGCTCAAACAAAACAGAAGTAGATGAAGTTAAAGCATATCTTGATTGTAGATATGTTTCAGCATGTGAAGTTGCTTGGAGAATCTTCAAGTTTGACATACACTATCGAGTTCCATCTGTTGAAATATTGCCTTTTCATTGCGAAGATGGTCAGGCTATTGTTTATGACGATAATTCAAACTTGTGTGACGTGGTCAGTAACCCAACTGTGAAAATGACTATGTTTACAAAATGGATGAAATGAACGGATGCATTCGCTAGAACATTGAAGTATATAGAGTTTCCAAGACACTTTGTATGGATACTCAAAGAACGAAAGTGGATTCGTAGAAAAAGACCTTTTGGTGCAGTTGGTAGGATACATTATGTACCTCCATCACTTGGTGATTGTTATTTCTTGAGAATTTTATTGAATCACGTTATAGGACCAATGAGTTTTGATGATATAAAAACAGTTGATGGAAAAATTTATCATACCTTTAAAGATGCATGTCTCGCTCGTGGTCTGTTGGATGATGATAATGAGTATATAATTGCCATGAAGGAAGCAAGCACATGGTCCACTTCTGATTTCTTGCGTACATTTTTTGTAATGCCGTTGATGTCAAATTCCATTTCTAGGCTTGGTCCTTTCTGGACACTAGCAAAATCTCTATTGTGTGAAGATATATTATATCAGCAACGGAGGGTTACTGGTATTCCTGGTAATTTTAAAACTTTAAATAAAGCTAAAAAATTCCATTCCGTTTGTAATGAAATATTTTTATATGCTAATTACCAAACATCTGTTTTATTTTTTAGATTTGGTTCTTCCAGAGGAAGAGATTGAAAACATTTGCTTATCACATATCGAAAAATTGTTACTTGCTTATGGAAGTACATTAAGCTGCTTTTCTGACATGCCAAATGTTCCTGGGAACTACATTTCAGCATTGAACAATCAAATGATAATGAAAGAACTTTCCTATGATCGGAGTAGCTTAAAAAAGGAACTTGCATCTTTCTTAAAATCTTTAACTGATGAACAGCAAAAAGTGTATCAAACCGTCATGAATGCAGTTGCTAAAGGAAGTGGAGGTGTTTTCTTTCTATATGGTTACGGTGGAACTGGTAAAACATTTCTCTGGAAAACATTTGCAGCTGCGTTACGCTCCAAAGGTGAAATTGTTTTGAATGTTGCATCCAGTGGTATTGCATCACTTCTATTAGATGGCGGTAGAACGGCTCATTCCAGATTTGTAATTCCGATAAACGTTAACGAGGATTCTATATGTTCTATGGAACCGCACAGTGAGCTAGGAGGCTTAATAAAAGAAACTAAGATGATAATCTGGGATGAAGCGCCAATGACACATAAGCATTGTTTTGAAGCTTTGGATAGAACAATGAGAGATATAGTTCGTTCCAATAATTCGTCCTTGCAGTCCAAGCCTTTTGGCGGAAAGATAGTCCTTTTTGGCGGTGATTTTAGACAAATCCTTCCGGTCATTCCAAAAGGTACCAGAAGCATGATTGTAAATTCTTCATTGAATTTTTCTTATGTATGGCAGGATTGTTAGTTACTCAAACTAACTGAAAACATGAGGTTAAAAGTCGGTACAAAAGCAAGTAATCTTCAGGAGACCAAGGAATTTGCTGAATGGATTTTACGCCTTGGTGATGGTCTACTTGGTGATCCAAATGATGGAGAGGTGGAAATTGAAATTCCAGATGATCTACTTATACTAGATGAAGTCAATCCTATATCTTCATTGATCTCATTTACATATCCGGATATGCAAAACTTTATGTGGGATTAAAATTACTTTCAACAAAGAGCCATTCTTGATTCAATAAACACAGAACTGTTAAATAGTATCGTTGGTGAAGAGAAGATATATCTAAGTTCGGATTCTTTATGTGATACTGAGCAACAAACCGACCTTGACATGGCATTGTTTCCTCCAGATGTTCTAAACAAAATGCATTTGTCAGGATTACTTAACCATAAATTGGTTCTTAAGGTTGGAGCTCCAGTAATGTTACTTAGAAACATTGATCAAACAAATGGTTTGTGTAACGGTACACGACTTCAAGTAACAAAACTTGGAAAACTTGTAATTGAAGCAAAGATTATTACCGGAACTAATATAGGTCATCATACTTTGATTTCAAGATTGAAAATGACACCAAGCGATAAAAGATTACCATTGAAAATTGCACGAAGACAGTTCCCACTATCCCTGTGCTTTGCAATGACCATCAACAAAAGCCAGGGACAATCAATTGAACGTGTAGGACTTTCTTCCACGTCCGGTTTTTAGTCACGGACAACTATACGTAGTTGTATCGCGAGTAAAGAGCAGGAGTGGTTTGAAGATTTTGATATGTGACAGAGGAAAACAAGTGTGTAAAACCACAACTAACGTGGTCTACAAAGAAGTTCTACAAAATCTATAGTGGTTGTAAAAATATCATTTTGTATAGAAGTCTTTTTCATGTATGAAGGAATATGTTATAATCTTTTGAATATCCTATCAACATGTTTCTTTTATCTAATAATAATGGTTGTTATTTTAGTATATTGTTTTAACAAAAAGTATCCATGTTTAAAATGTGATAGATTTAACAGTTATAAGACAATGAAAGGCAAATAAGAATAACATATATACAAAACACAAGGAATAACTAATGCAAGTAATACTTCCATTCATTAGTCAATAGGAACAATACATGTTTTTAATACACTGAAATTTTAGTGTTTCATCAACCAAAAAAAACTGATCTGTATGTACACCCTTCGTACCACAGGGTCAAAACTGCCGGTTTCAACTATTACAAAACACTTTTAAGTAAACCAACAACCACAAACAACAAACATTGTTTCCATACATCATAACATTAACTCCACCAGCCGTACAACCATTCAGTCAAACAAGAAAATACCTTTACCCATCACGAACTTAAGGGTAAATTCTTCACGAGGAACCATCTTTTTGTCCTTCACAAACTTCCTCATGTTTTTTATGTAAAACCGACCATCCGGAGACTCGATTCCAACTTGAACATCCCAAACATTACCTTCAGCATCTACAATCTTTAAACACCTCTTCTTATCCAAGCCAATTTTTTTAGCAAGATCTTTTTTAATGCGCTGTAACAAACAACAAATTATGTTAACAAAGAGTACATTATGATATGTTTAATACATCCTAATGTCCTGTTAGTACTTTTTGGTTTCAGAAACTTACAAAATGATTGTCCACACGGAAAACTACTGGAATAGTTTCCTCATTCCTGGTTACAGGGAGCATATTAGCTTCTGTGCCGTTAGTAACCTCATCCACATCTTCAGCATCAGAAATACTAATAACGTCTTCTTCAATTTCTTCCTTAACGGCAGCATATGACTCCGGCGGCAACACTAAATCAGCATTCTTTGAACAATTGAAAACGAACATATCAAAAGTATGAAGATCAATCATTTCAAACACAAGCATATGCTCATCAGTTATTGACAATTTCTTCTTAATCCGATCCCATCCAGTTGTTATGTAAAGCTGATTGTCAAAAACTTCCATTTGAACAAACACTTTAAGCTTCCCAGGACCTCTGATAACAACTGGATAGTTTGGAATGGTATTGTCCATCTTGTGATGTACAAATAAACGATTGATATGCTTCAACGAAAAAAATAGATATTAGTAATATATATACTAACAATAAATAAATAACAAAACATAATCAATATAATGAATTCAGTTTGTAAACTACATACCATAGCATCAGGTTTATCAAAATCACCATTGGGTCTGTAGTAAAAATAATCAGATGGAGCAAATTCAATATTGTCATAGAAATAAAATATTCGGAAACTTGATAATGCTTCTTCATACTGAAATACCAGCCATGATCCAGATTGTAGCTTCAAAGTTTCAACCACACAATACCACCCATTGTAAAAATAACAGAAGTTTGCTAACTCATATACCTTCACTTCAAAGACCTGCCCATTCGTTGTCCGCACTTTCACAAAGCCCAATGGATAGTTAAACTCTGTTATCCATTGTTTATATTTTTTTGGGAGAACCTATGTATAAATAAATTAAAATTAGAAAGTGTGTAATATGATATTATAAAGAAAACTAAATTTACCATAACCGAGAGCAGGGTACTAACCAAACATTTTCTTTGGTTGTCCTCCATGTAATATGCAAAGCCATACATCCTTATAACTTTGAAGTATCAAATAAAATACTATTAATATCATTAATAAATAAAAGAATAAATAAAAGAATAAAATATTAAAAGATTATTCTAAAAAATTGATAAGAATAGAAACAAAGACTTGAAAACATAAATGTATCATCTAAACTACAATAGTGCCGATAACTGTTGAATATGAATGACCAAATAATTGATTAACAATGTACAAGTTGTATTAACGTTCAGCTAGCTCAATGATTGAATAATCAACCAAAACTCCTGTTGCTAATCAACCCAATCTACTGTTCAAACCCAAAAATTATATATCCGCACTTTTTCAATGTCAAAAACACAAACTGAAATTATAATAAACAACATAATCTTACAAAATTTTTATACAAAAATTTATACAAAATCTTTATACAAAATCTGAAGACTAAACATCATAAACTTACAGATTTTGATTATTTCTCCATATTTGATTTCTGACATTTGTTGTTTTAAAAGGTCAACTAACAAAAATTTAGCCCATTACATAACAGCCAGTCATATGTACATTATAAATCTTCAATCATACACCCATACAATCTATATTAAATCTGTACTATAATTCCCATGTAAGACCATACGATTTTGAACGACTTTAGAATCCACAAGTAGCTAACATTTCAGCATTACAGTCAAAAAACATTTGAGAATTACACTATTTTTTAGAAAACCAAATCAAAATTCTATTAAAATACATATTATTACTCGACCTTGATCTGTTATTAGTCTAGACTTGCGGTAACTTGGTCCAGTTCAGGAAATATCATCCCATACATAATCATACAAAATCTTCATACAAAATCTAATAAACAGTCCTTTTTAACATTGCCTTAACTGAGGTGAAATAAAATAATTTGACAAATACTAAAACTATTAACTTCAATCGATTATCAATGCCTACAACTATTAACTTCAATCGATCATCAATATGAAAATCAGAAGTATAAGACATAGAATAAACACCCAAGAGCCGAACATATACAATCGTGGTATAATAAATTACCAGAAGAAAAGATTTTAGAAGAACAAACTGTTCGATTGATGCATATAGATGATTACCTGTGGATTGACTTGCCAAAGACCTTGAAGAAACCTGTCTGTTCGTTATCGCAACTTAGTTCCGAAAGATGTAAATGTTCGATTCAATGTGTCTTTAGGGCTATATTTCAAAGATAGGTTCTAATGGGCTTCAACCCACAAGCCCATTGACAGCTTCTAATTGGATTCAACCCACAAGCCCATTCTAAAATGAATAGACCTTTTATTGAATTATACAATAACAATGCACCTTTACTGTATTTTACACTAACAATGTGTCAAAAAAATTAATGTAGTATATAAGAAGTTATTAGACAACATAAAATTAGGTCATGCTTTCATTCTATATCAAACATTTACACTAAAACAAACTATCTTTAACATTGTTTTATAAACATATGTAACTAAACACAAAAATTTAAATAATATATTATAATATTTTTTTCAGCATTTGATTCCGATCGTTATTAAACAAACCCGTGTATTCACACGGGTGTACACCTAGTTTTCAAACTATGGCATATACGATCGTATAGGCCAAAGTTGTATCGTATAGCCCTTTCAGATGCATCGTATAGACCTATACGATGGGTATTATCCCCTGGATTTATTTGAAAAACAGGGGTATATTGGTAATTTACTAACCATCATATAGATCTATATGATGCGTATAGAATAAGAAAACGATATAACCCCTTAAAACACAGGGGGTTAATACGATCCAAAAACAAACAAAACTCAAAATACACCCAAATACACAAACATACGGTGGTATACATACGGCCAACATACGCTCGAGATTTCAAGATCGAACACTAGTACGGTATTCATCTCCACACCCTCATCATTTTAACGTGTTAGATTTTGCATTTTAGCCGTAGGTTTATTGTGAATTTTGGGTTGAAAACTGGGGTTTTTTTGGGGTTTTTGAAGAACTTTTGAAACGATACGATGCGTATCGGCCTATACGCATCGTATCGTTTCAAAATTTCAAATTTTTGTCAAGAACAGAAGGGTAGATACGATGCGTATCGACCTATACGATGCGTATGGATTCATAATTTCATTGTTTGTTCAAGAACATTTGAACTGATACGATACGTATCAGTCTATACGCATCGTATAGGTTCATAAATTCAGTGTTTTTTCAAGAACATTTGAACTGTCCGTATCGCGCGTAGCTCGGTAACGAGCGTCGAAACCTAATACGTCGTAGATAGATAATAACTATAATATATCGTTCGGTTCGTCCGTAACGCGATTAGGTCCATTTCGAGCGTCGAAACCTAAGACGTCGTAAATATATAGTTTTTTTTATTTTTTAGTTGAAACGTCCGTATCGCGCGTAGGTCCGTAACGAGCGCCGAAACCTAATACGTCGTAGATAGATAATAGTTATAATATACCGTTCGGGTCGTCCGTAACGCGATTAGGTCCATTTCGAGCATCGAAACCTAAGACGTCGTAAATATATAGGTTTTTTTAATTTTTTAGTCGAAACGTCGGTATCGCGCGTAGGTCCGTAACGAGCGCCGAAAACTAATACGTCGTAGATAGATAATAATTATAATATACCGCTCGGGTCGTCCGTAACGCGATTAGGTCCATTTCGAGCGTCAAAACCTAAGACGTCGTAAATATATAGTTTTTTTTATTTTTTTAGTCAAAACGTCCGTATCGTGCGTAGGTCCGTAACGAGCACCGAAACCTAATACGTTGTAGATAGATAATAGTTATAATATACCATTCGGGTCGTCCGTAACGCGATTAGGTCTATTTCGAGCGTCGAAACCTAAGACGTCGTAAATATATAGTTTTTTTTTATTTTTTAGTCGACACGTCCGTATCGCGCGTAGGTCCGTAACGAGCGCCGAAACCTAATACGTCGTAGATAGATAATAATTATAATATACCGTTCGGGTCGTCCATAACGCGATTAGGTCCATTACGAGCGTCGAAACCTAAGACGTCGTAAATATACAGTTTTTTTTTTATTTTTAGTCGAAATGTCCGTATCGCACGTAGGTCCGTAACGAGCGCCGAAACCTAATACGTCATAGATATATAATAGTTATAATATACCGTTCGGGTCATTCGTAACGCGATTAGGTCCATTTCGAGCGTCGAAACCTAAGACGTCCGTAACGCGATTAGGTCCGTAACGCGGGGAGGTGGCGGTCTTATACATTTTTTTTAAATTAAATAAAAATTGTTATATTTTGAAAAAAATTGATTAAAATTGTTTAATCATGCAGATATGGAAGTCGCTATGGGTAGAGGGAGAGGCCGAGGAGGTGGCGGTGGAGGTGACAGTCGAGGTGGCGGTCATGGTCGAGGTGGACGTGGCCGCGCACATGGAGCGGCGGGGGCGTTCATCGCGGTAGCGGTGCCTGGTGGGCGTGGCCGTGGACGCGGGCGTGACGCTGGATGTGGGCGCGGGCGTGGCGCTGACCCTGGAGAGGATCCCTGTTGGAGAATGATTATCTGAGGTTCGAGGAGGGGAGCGAGGCTTATCACAGATGTGAAAAGTTTCGTCGTATGGAGATCGGCGGCCACTGTGCCCTCGATTGGGGTGCTCTAGAAGAGGTCGCGGAGGCGGCGAGAGCCCGAGGGCTCATCGGAGACGATACTCCATGGTCGAGGTATACTATTTGTTACTATTTTTTCTTTGTTTTGTATACGACATGCATACTAACCACACTGTGTGACAGGTTGTTCGATATGGCATACACGCCGTCTTACAGGGTCATGGCGTGTGAGTTTTTGTCGAGTTTCGACTATGCTCCCAGGCCTGCAGACCGTCCAGAGGAGGATGACGATGAGGACGACCCGTTGATAGAGGTTAGCTTTCGTCTAGCGGGGCAGTGGCATTTGATGTCACTCAGACAGTTTGCCGAGCACTCCGGCCTTTACAGGGTGGAGGAGTTAGACACCCCCATCTACACCGACGGCATATGGATGCCCCCCCGTACGACTCTGATGCGGTTCTGGCAGGTGATCAGCCAGCATCGCTTCGGCACGACGTCGAAGCAGAGGGCTTCCTATATCACTGATCCCCTCTACCGCTACCTGCACAAGCTTATTGCCACATCTATAACACCACGCGAGCAGAGTCGCGAGTGGTGCACTCAGGGGGATCTCTTTCACCTGTACTGCCTTATATGGGGGGAGTGGTGCGCCCTCCATCGCTGCCTAGCCAGTGGTTCGCGACGGCGTTCCACAGGCAGGACAGGTCTGTGCTGTACCGGGGGGGGGGGGCGTACATCACACGTATCGCCGTCTCCTTGGGCCTTGTTCCCCAGTAGGACCAGTTATTCTCGGATGGGGGCGTGGTGGAGCCGAGCTTGTTGACCCGTACTACCCCGATCGGCATGCACATGACGCGTGACTTCTCGGGGCTCGGTCTGCGACTTATAGGAGGGAACGGGCAGGTCTTCGAGCCCGTCGCTCTCCCAAACGAGCTACCGGAGTTGCTTCCGGAGCCGGCACAGGGTGAGGGTCAGCTGGCGGATGGTGATGCCGTAGAGGGCGACGTCGGCGATGACGACGATGGTGACCACGTTGAGCCACCACCATCTCCCCCGCCGGTTCCATTTCCGTTAGGTGCTCTGGCACAGCAGGCGCAGCCACATGGGGTGCCTCAGTACCCCCAGCACGTATTCAACGACGAGCTCGATCCAGCTGTGGCACGTGCGTTGGCTGAGTTGGAGGACCGGATGCGGGCGCGGATGGAGGCCGTTCACGGCCGTATGGAGCGTCTTCTCATGGAGGCGATCCAGGCATTCCGGCGTGGTGAGCAGTCCGGTTCGGATCAAGGGGCGGGGACCTCAGGCACTGTGGGGGCGGGGCCCTCAGGCACCACTCAGGATCCACCGCTTTAGGATCGTTGTACTTTTGTTGTATTTTGACGGTTTATGTATTTTGAACAATTGCCCGTGTATGTACAAACTTATTATGTAATTAAATTTGCAGTTTCAGTTTATTTGTATTTGTGATTGTTTATTTTAACTGTTTAGATTGATATGCTTGGTTACATATAATCGATAATACGATATTAAGTTAAAAATGTGATCCGGTACGATATAAAAATAATACGATACTTAAAGATATAAAAATAATAAAGATTTTAAAAATTATTAAAATAAAAATATCTAATTTAAACACCAATAACAAACCAAAAACACCAAAATCCCAACACAACACACCAAAAATAAACTTCAAAAATTCAGGGTGCCAAAACGCATCGTATAGGCCTATACGATGCGTATGATGCCAGCCGCCAGACAACACGTGCACCTGTCAGTCTGCAATGTTTTTTAACTTTTTCAATACGCATCGTATACCTCTATACGATGCGTATTGAAATTCCAGGGTGTGCAAATAGACAATGAGGTGTGGGAATAGAATTCTCCATTCTATATCTACAATCAAAAGTTACATCATCTACAGTATGTTCCTTCTTTTAAATTGGCTCTCTTTTTTATTAATAACTAAATTAGAATCCCGTGTATTACGCGAGTTGCATAAATGTAAATTTATATAATAAATAATAATAAAAGATATATCTTAAAAAAAACTTGTATATTGTACGTATTAAATAAAATATAATGTCATATATTAACACATAAAGTCGTCAAGTTTATTTTTTAAAAATGAACTTTGATGTACTATTTACTTATTATAATATTTTGCTTTGTTTTTTATTTTGCATAAATGTAAATTTATATAATAAATAATAAAAAATATATCTTTAAAAAAACTTGTATATTGAACGTGTTGAATAAAATATAATGTCATATGTTAACATATATAGTTGTCAAGATTTATCTTTTTAATATGAACTTTGAATCTACTCGTAATAAAAACAAACGTTTATCCTTATCGCAAATTTTATTTAAAATTATTTATAGAAAAACAAATATTTATTCTTATCTTATTTTTTGTCTAAAATTATTATTATTATTATTATTATTATTATTATTATTATTATATCTTTCTATACTAATAAATAAAAATCTTTTTTGAACACGTGTCAATTTATGGTGCATTCTCACCTTATTTTCCTATTTATTTTTTGTATTAGTTTTAAACAAAAAATTAGATAAGAATAAATAGTTGTTTTTCTATAAATAATTTTAAACAAAAAATTAGATAAGGATAAACATTTGTTTTTAACACATAAAGTCGTCAAGTTTATTTTTTAAAAATGAACTTTGACGTACTATTTATTTATTATAACATTTTACTTTGCTTTTTTTTTATTTTGCATAAATGTAATTTTATATAATAAATAATAAAACATATATAAAACATATATCTTTAAAAAAAACTCATGTATTGAATGTGGTGAATAAAATATAATGTCATATGTTAACACATATAGTTGTCAAGATTTATCTTTTTAAAATGAACTTTGAATCTACTCATAATAGAAACAAACGTTTATCCCTATCGAAAATTTTGTTTAAAATTATTCATAGAAAAACAAATATTTATTCTTATCTTATTTTTTGTTTAAAATTATTATTATTATTATTATTATTGTTATTATTATTATTATTAGATTTTTATTTATTAGTATAGGAAGATTTTTCTTTTAACCGGCTCGCTTTTTTTAATTTATTTATAAATTTTCTTTTGGTGTCTTTTGTGTAATTTTTTTCTTTTACCTACTTAATTTTCAGCATTAGCACTTATAATCTCTCAGCTTTTTAATGACTTTTGTAATCGAGTTTTACTTGATTATTTTTAGGACTATTGGATTTTAATAATCTCAACTATTCGTCGTTGGCTGCCAACAGTCTTAACTTCAAAAATAATCACTGGCACTATCAACTATTAACATATTGGTCACCAATGGACCCTGACTAACAGAACCCTAACATCGTTAGTCTCCGGTCGCCGGAAAAACGTTTTTGGCCGGAAAACTAGTTTTTGGTCGGAGAACTCAACATTTTCGTCTCAAACCTCTTTGTAACCTTATTACGGACCTTTAGGAACCTTCTTCTAGTAAAAGCCCCAATTATTGAAGTCGCCGGAAAACTAAACATTTTCATCCCAAGCCTCTTTGGAATCTTAGATCGGACCTTTAGAAACTTTTTTCTGGCAAAAAAGGGTTTTCCGGCGACCGGAGACTAACGGCGTTAGGGTTCTGTAAGTCAGGGTCCATTGGTGGCCAATATGTCAATAATTGGGACTGCCAGTAGTTATTTTTGAAGTTAGGACTGCTGGTGAATAGTTGAGATTATTAAAATCTAATATTCCTTATTTTTATGTACATGTTGGGATAAGTTCGGGTTAATTTACATTTTGAAGTAGTTTTTTTTTCTTTTAAAAAATGAGTAGGCTTAAATATGATACGTTTTCGTGCTTATTTTTATGTATGTTTTTGTTGGTCTACGTTTTTGACATAAATTATGTTAAAAACGAGTCGAGCTAAATATAATACGTTTTCATTAGAGGTAAAAATTCGAGTTACTTTACATTTAGACGCCGATGTAACGCGTTGGACAATTAACTTAAATGAAACATAATTTTCTTACGTTTTTTTTTAAGTATTTATCGATATAAATTCAAGTTGGTTAGCGTTTCAACACAAATTTCTTTCGTAAATAAGCTAAGTCAAATATAATACGTTTTCGTGTTTATTTTTATGTACGTTTTCAGTTGCCCTATGTTTTGATGTAAATTTTGTTCAGAAACAAGTCGGGTCAAATATAATACGTTTTGATTACACCGTATAAGTTCGAGTTACTTTATATTTCAACATCGCAACAACGCGCGAAGAAATTTACTAGTCATATTATAAACGAAAATGTTACAAAAGACAAATACAAATAGAAAGCAAAATGTATCCGAACTTTTAAAAATGAACGGACAAGTGGGCTTTACCTGAATTCGGGTTAGTTGGGCTTGGGAGCTGCTAAACATATCCTCTTTATTGTTCTTTTTTACTTCTTATTATATAGTGGTGCACAAATCGGGTTTTTTTAAAAACCGGGTTTCGGGTAGGATCGGGTTCGGGTAGGATCGGGTTTTAAAAAATCGGGTTTTTTTAAAAACCGGGTCGGGTCCGGGTCTGGGTTTTCTACCAAAAATGTATACCCTATATACCCGGGTTCGGGTAGGGTTCGGGTCGGGTTTTATAAAACCCGGGTATTATAATACCCTATTTCCGGGTTCGGGTCCGGTTCGGGTATTCATCGGGTAGGGTTCGGGTATGCATCGGGTTGGGAAAAAACCCGCATCGGGTTGGGAAAAAACCGCATCGGGTAGTGCAGTTGTGGCTGGAGAAGGCTAGACGAGTGATGCAGGTGGCTGGAGAAGGCTAGACGAGTGATGCAGGTGCCAGGTGGCTTAAGCAATTGCATGTTGAGCCGAAAAAAATCAAATGAGAACAACCAGGACCAGCCATGCATTGTCACGAGATTTAGTGGGGTTTTGGTTTAGTTCTTTTGGGCTTTGAAAAGAAATATGTGGATTACATAATTTTGTTTATCATAAGAACTAGAAACCTAATACTTAAACAAGATTCATTACATCAAAATGAATACATAATTTTGTAAAATCATAAGAACTAGAAGTCTTAATGCATACATAATTAAACAAGATTACATCAAAATCGGGTTTTTTTAAACCGGTTTTCGGGTATAAACCGGGTTTCGGGTATAAACCGGTTCCGGGTTCGGGTATTTATAAAACCGGGTTTCGGGTATAAACCGGGTATAAAAAAAACCGGTTCCGGGTTTGGGTTTTAGATCAAATATGCATACCCGGTCCCTACCCTACGGGTAGGGTCGGGTTCGGGTATAAAAAACCCGGGTTTTATAATACCCGGTTCTGGGTTTTTTTTTCGGGTCCGGGTCCGGGTTCGGGTTTTTTGTGCACCACTACTTATTATATCCCTCCTTTGTATTTTTAACTAAATAAATAAATACAATTCAAACCTTTATTTAAAAATAAATAAATAAATCCTCGAGTTAAATGCCATTTTAGTCCCTGTGGTTTAGGCCCTTTTGCCAGTTTAGTCCAAAGGTTTCATTTTTAACCTATGGGCCCAAAAAGGTTTCACAGTTGCCATTTTAGTCCACTGGGTTAACTTCATCCATTTTTTATGTTAACGAGAAGGCCAGTTCGGTCATTTTATATGGCTGAATTGCCCTTTTAGTTAACAGAATTACATACAAAATGACCAAATTGGCCTTCTCGTTAACAAAAAAAAGGATGAAGTTAATCCAGTGGACTAAAATAGCAACTGTGAAACCTTTTTGGACCCACAGGTTAAAAATGAAACCTTTGGACTAAAATGACAAAAGTGCCCAAACCACAGTGGCATTTTACTCTAAATTCTCGTATACCTCTTGATCTTGTAATCTTATAAAATATTGAGTTAATTCCAATTTTAGTCTCTGAGTTTTGGTCCAAATTGTCATTTTAGTCCAAATAGTTTTTTTTTCCTTTGGGTCATTGACTTTTCTATTTTCTTGCCATTTTGATCACATTGCCTAACTCAGTCTAAAAATATGGTTATAACCAGGGGTATTTTTGGCATAACTGTTGTATAGTGATAACCAAGGGTAGTTTACAACATAATTTATAAACCCGATAATAATTTAATGCCAAAAATACCCCTGATTATAACTTGGTTTTTAGACTAAGTTAGGCAATTTGATCAAAATGACAACAAAATGGAAAAGTCAGGGACCCAGAGGAAAAAAAAAACTATTTGGACTAAAATGACAATTTGAACAAAAACTCAGGGACTAAAATGGCAATTTACTCTAAAGTATTTCATCAAGACTAATTTTTTAAATTTATATTTTAATAAAATCTCATGATCTCTTAAAAAATATTATTTAAAAAAGATACATTTTAGATTAAAGTGAAGGTTAAAACTTATCGTCACTTTCGTTTGCGTACTCTATTCTCATCTCCGGTTTCATACTCTATTATCATCTTCAGTTTAATATTTTGCATTACCGTTTGACACCAAAGTTCATACAATGAGATGTCTGATTTTTTTTACCAATCAAGTATCATTCTTATCTCACTTTTTTTCTAAATGTTTGTATTATCACGTTCATGAAAAGATATACATGCACTATAATCTAATTTACATATATATTCTTAACCACTTTAAAATTCATAATATCGATTGTGAAACTTTATCTTTTGCTCCAGATGGGTTGCTTAAGTAAAAAACAAATATAATTATATAATTAAAACTTTAAGTGAGCTGTGTTTTAGTATTAAAGCTAGCAAGTCTAAGATGAGCGTTAGGTCGTTCAACAGAATTTTGAATTATCTCAAGCTCATCAAGTCTTCATGATGCAAGCTTGAATCAGCTTGATGTACAAAATATTTTTTGAAATTTATTTCAACTTGAAAAATATATACATTAAACATCACATATACTTGTAATTATCAAAAAGGAAGAAAAAAAGCAATTAAAGATGTGTAATGGACTATTAAGGGAGCGCATCACGTACACTTAACCAACTGGGGTAGCCCAATTGGCTACCGATACCCACATCTTCCTAGAGGTACCGGGTTCGAGTCTTGGGAGTGACATATGTCGCCCAGGGTAAGAACTCGGCATGGGGAAGTCACCGCGGAGCTAGCTTGGTCGAGTAACGGCTCCCGAAGTGAGATCACTCCGGCGATTGGGAGGACCGTGCACTATCCCCCCACACTTATATCGGAGACAGTGAGTATCCTAGCTTTTTGTTTTATATAAAATCTTAATATTATCACCAAAATTATGCAAGTTCTATTCATTATTTATGTATAGGAATATCTTGACTTTATCACCAAAGTTATTTCATCTATAGTATAGATTAATGATGCAGGGTGGAGATATAATAGGAAGTTTATTTGGTTAGGAAGTGATCTTGACCATCCATTAAGTTAATCAAGGGCTAAGATTAAATCATGGAAATTGAAAGGAAGAAAAGAGGCGCGTGAGTTTGTTCAAGGGCATTCTAGTCAATCCAAGCCAATAGTTTCTCTCTCCTCCAATTCCCCCCCATTTTTTTAAACGTTAATAACTCTTTCATACGACATTATTTTTTTATAAAAATTGCACCAAAAAAACGAGCGTTTTTTTATCTTTAAAACGAGTATACTATTGCTATATTTTAAAAAAATTTTAAACCCAGTTGCGTAAAACGCAATAGAAAAACCACCAGTTACGTAAAACGCAATGAAAAAAAAAACCTAAAAAATGACATTTTTCTAAAACGCAATGCACCAAAAACACAAAGAAATGACTTATTTGTAAAACGCAATGACCAGAAAACACACAGAAATGTCTTATTTGTAAAACGCAATGGCCAGAAAACAAATAAAAATGTGTTTTACCTAAAACGCAATGCACTAAAAACACAAAGAAATGTCTTATTTGTAAAACGCAATGGCCAGAAAACACTTAAAATGTTTGTTTTCTAAAACGCAATGGACTGAAAACATATAAAAAAGTGTTTTACCTAAAACGCAATGCACCAAAAACACAAGGAAATGTCTTATATGTAAAACGCAATGGCCAGAAAACACTTAAAAATGACTCATTCTAAAACACAATGGACTGAAAACACCTAAAAATATGTTTTACCTAAAACGCAATGACTAAAAACACTTAAAAATGTGTTTTTTTCTAAAACGCAATAGCCAGAAACCACATAAAACTCTCTTATTTCTGAACTGTCTATCACATAAAACGCAATCAACCCCAGCCAGGGGCTCTGCCCCTTGGACCCCGCCAGGGGCTGCCGCCCCTGGGACCCCGCTACCAGGGGCTGCCGCCCCCGGACCCCCGCAAAGATCGTAAAACGCAATGGCTGAATCAAAAACCCAGATCGTGAAAATGAAATTAAAGAATTTCTTACATGGATCGAAGCCGATTTCTTTATCAATTTACGAAATTTGAATGATATATAGAAACACTTATCAACGCTCGAATCGAACGAATCGAGTGATTATCTCCAAAATCACCGGAAAAAAACGAGACTTTTTTATGAAATTAAACTGGGTTTTCTTCAAAAAAAGCTGAAGAACACGTTGATCGGGTTTTGAATCATTGATTGGTGATGAAAATCGCACTATAATGTAGTGATTATTGAGATAGAAAGTGAAGAAATAGTTGAAGATGGTGGGTTTTGAAAATGGTGGGTTTTGAATTTACTGGGTTTTGAAAAAGGAAGAAGAAGGAGTTGGATTGACTAAAATACCCTTTCTCTTTATTTAAAATTTACCACATGTCATAATCCTATGGCTTCATATCCTTCCTAGCGAAAATTAACTTCCTATTTGATCTTTTCCCTAATGATGCATGTATACATGGGAAATGTTTTTAATAATATTAAGGATTTTAAGAGGGAGTGAAACTAGTATAGATTAATGATGCATGTATACACGGGAAATGTTTTAATAATATTAAGGATTTTAAGAGGGAGTGAAAGTGACAATTTTTAAATTGATTTTTTTTAGAAAGAGGTATAAAAAGTAACAAAGGGGGTATGTTTAGCCTGTCACTTGGGGTTTTTTACCGTGTTGTGTATGCTTTAAACCATACACTTTAGACCTTCGTAGTGGGGCGTTTTTTTTTAAATTTCAAAGATAACGCCGAAAAACGCCCCGATCCCATTACGCATAGGCGTTTTCGGGCATTTTTTTTTTGAAAAAAAATCGATCCGCGTTGTTTGAAAAACGCCTTCTCCAAATTTCAACCACCAATCACATTTAATCTTTCTTTTTCTTGGCCAATAGGTTTTTTTGTGTGTTTTTTTATTTTTATTTAATTCTCTACACCCTTTTAACATAATGCCCACATCCCCACTACACCCATGTTAGAAAAACGCACAATAATGCCCCTTGCTGACTGTACTGCCACATGGCGGAAAACGCCCAAGGATAGGGACATTATTCACCCTTACCACTACGCATAGACTTAGATCTATGATACTGTAGCATCTCCAATATTCTTACACACAAAGTACAAGCACATCAACTAAACATTATTTCTTCAAAATATCAATTTTCTTGCGATGCATCTTCATGTAAAAATGTATTTAGTATGATTCCCATTTTACATTTATTTTTTAGCCAATTTACTTACTATAATAAACTATTTAGTTTTTATATCCAAAAACTAAATTTAAAAGCATTGAAATATTACGTAGTTAAAATAAAGTATATTCAAAAGTTTGATAAGCTGATATGTAGTTGTTTCAATTTTTCACAAATTAATAAACTATTTAGTTTTTATATCCAACCAATGAAAAGCTGTCATCTCATCACCCATTTGCCCCTACGTCAGTGAAGATTCTCCCGCCCCATCCATAACGCCGCCCTCCACATCACACGCATGCCGGTTTACCCGACGTGCAGTGGCTTTCACGCCACATTTTCATGCCTACTCAGTTTCGCTGCTGTGGTAGGGACTTTATTCCATACCATATAGCCTAAAAGGTATTGGTTGGGCTAAAAAGACCCCTTAGTCACATGCGATCAATAGATATATAATGATCACTATGGAGCCAACATCAACTGATCGAATGGACGATCAAGATCAAGATTGTGGTCACTATCTTTTAGAAGTGATATGGATACCAATAGATTAAATACATATAAATACATATTTAATCTTATATTAATAATATAATACTAATTTATAATATTTAACATACATATACAATATTGTGAGATCATTTCTATCTACACTTTGACATAAACTTTATTAAAATTTATGTCCAATTGAATTGAAACTATTTTTGATATCGTTTCGTAATAGATAAATCCATAAATACCAATCAATGAAAATGCTGTATTGGTGATATTAAAGTTTGTACCTAACCCACGTTGAATCAATGGCGTGATAGAAATATAAATTAGATTCATATGGTGATATTAAAGTTTGTACCTAATCCACGTAATAAAACATTCTAAACAAAAAACTGAAAACTTATCACTAGTATGAAATATATGATTTGATACAATATGATAACTTTATACACAAGTCTTTTGTCTATAATATCTACTCATGTCATTAGGAGTAAGTTTCTATGATGCACATTATTAACTTTTGGTAGATTGGATTTTCATTGGTCGTTAATAATTTGTATTGACAATATGACCAACGAAGCCCTTAAATTTCAGGTTTTGTTGGCAAGGCAAATTTTAGTCTTTCTCTGCTCCTAACTTTCATTATGTCGTTTCAAAACAATTTACAATACTGATTGAAGTAAAAGTCGGTCAATTGTTTATTAGTAGCAGACAAAGTTGCTTTTCCGGTAATTTGGGATTGCTCTTGGTAACGAAAGTAAAAGTTACGGGGGGTCATTGGTGGCGTTATCAGTATGATAATTATTGGCAAATGTGTCGTCGTTTGGATTATTGAGTTTGATTATTCTACAATTAAAGCTTTACATAAAAATTATTAAAATCCAGTTTTACTTAATTTTCAATGGTCATTGTTGTCTTTTGATACATGTGTACTATAGCATGCATGACCGTATTTGAAAAACTGATATAGTTGTTGGATTTACAATTGAATATTTCAAATTAGTTTTTTGAAAATCATTAATAACACTACTACTGGATAGTAACCACTTATATAAGTTTTGGAAGAGAAAAAGGAATCGGTGTGTGTGGTTATCTAATCGGTCAAAGATGACGGTTCAAGAATGGAGGCGGGGGCTGAATTTGGTGTTGGTGCTGATAGCTAGTGTATATTTGTTGTATTTTTTATGTTATTTATTTGGCCCGTCTAGGTGTACAAATTATTTTTTTTTAAATCAGTCTGGTTTTTAACTGAACCGACTTTTTGGGTGGGAAAAAAACCGGTTTTACATGGTGGGAACCCGAATTGATACTAATCGATTCACTTAAAAACCGATTTGGGCCCAAAAAAGCGGTTTTTTAGAACCGGTTTCGGTATCTAACCCGGTTTCAAAGTTCAAGATTACTATCCGGTATACAAACCACTGGTTCGGTTCGGGTTGAAACCAATTTAAAAAACCGGTTTCGTTTTCTTTTTTTCAATTTCGGTTCTAAAACTGGTTTTTCTGTACACCTCTAAGCATGCTGTAGCCCCTTGTTGTGCCGGGCCGAGCTTCCTTGTTTCTCTTTTGAGTTTTGATATATAAGCATTGGCGTTCAAAAAAAAAAAGTAACTGCATACATTACAACATAACTTTGTTGGGGGCTACCTTTTGTGATGAGATACAAAAAAATTATAAATATATGAAAATGAATTAAAAATTTGTGGAATCATCCGCATGTTGCGGCGGTCTGTTTTTTTTACGTGGAAACGTAGATAAAAAATATATCACACGCGCATTTGGACAACGAAACGTAGAAAGAAAACACGTTGTTAGGGTAAATTATGAAAAAAAACGGAATAGTTACGTCGTAACTTTAAAAATCGTTATCTACGATCATGTAAAACCATCGCAACATATCCAATTTAGAAAATACACAGAGTTGAAAGAAAAAAAAAACAAAATAAGATTTTTTTTCATAAAAAATAGAACATACAAAACTAATTGTAGATTGAATAATATTTTAAGAAATTAACATAAATAATTATTTTTAATCTAGATTTGAGAAATAACTATGATTCATATTTTGATTTAATGTGATACAAAATTAGTCAATTAATGTCCTTTGCACCAATGTGGTGGGGGTCTATTGGTAAAGACAAAGTTTTTAAAACACCTAAGTTGGGAAGTGGAAAGTCTTGGGTTCAAGTCCCACAGACGACAGCAGCCTAAAGAAATTAGCCATTAAAAAAATTAATGTCCTTTGCATTTAATGCATAGGTAACAAACATAAAAAAAAAAATCAACTAAAAATGAAGCTATTAAGATTAGAACAATAGAACCTAATGCCTACTTGCTAATAAAGTTGAAAGTTAAATGCTTGGTTGGTACCTGTAGTTTGCAAATATTGCAGACTTTGCCCTAGTGGTTTAATAATTACACACTTGGTCCTAGTGTTTGTAATTTTTGCACTCGGGTGGTCCTTATTATTAACTTAGGTTAGATTTCTCAGTTAAGTTTGTATTAACTTACCAAAGTACCCTTACTTATTAAGAAAAATAAATAAATAGAAAATAGTTTAATTAAAGCAAATATTTCTATGGGTCCCACCTCCACTTCTTCCCCAAATCACCATCATCTCTCTCCATCTTCTCAAACAAACACCACCACCACTAAACATCCACCATCACCACACCTCCACCACCGAACACCCACAACCACCACTACAAGCACCACACTTTCTTTCTCTCTCTCTCTCTCTGCCCAAAACCTTCGGATTCTCCGAAACCCACGATTTCAAACTCACATTTCCGATCCCCTTTTCCCCGACAACATATGACGGTCCAGAATCATTAGTCCCCATCCAAAGTTCAACATAATGTTTGCTTTCCTCAATTTCACAATCACAGTTGCTTGAAAAGGTTCTTGCGACTAGTGATTCGTTGCCAATTATGCCTCAATCGTAGTGTTGAACCAAACATTTGAGCCTTATTAGATCCCCTCCGTGCTTATTGTTGATCTCCATCACCATTGTATGATGGAGTTATTGTAACGGTGAAATTGTGGAGATACTGTGGTTATAAAGTTGGAAGGTGATAGGTGTGCGTGTGACGGTGAAGGTGTAGCGACAACGCCTTTGAATCTGCAAAAATCACGAGGTGTTGGTGGAACCAGATTCCAAGTTTAAGGGAGAGGTTACTAGAATTGCCCTTTGAGTTTCGGAAATATGAGTTTGAAATCGTGGGTTTCGGAGAATCCGGAGATTTTGGGCAGAGAGAGAGAGAAAGGGAGAGAGAGAGAGAGAGAGAGAGAGAGAGAGTGGTGCTTGTAGTGGTGGTTGTGGGTGTTCGGTGGTGGAGGTGTGGTGATGGTGGGTGTTCAGTGGTGGTGGTGTTTGTTTGAGAAGAGGGAGAAAGATCTGGGTAGAGATGATGGTGATTTGGGGAAGCAGTGGGGGTGGGACACACATGAATATTTGTTTTAATTAAACTATTTTCTATTTATTGTTTTTCTTAATAAGTAATGGTACTTTGGTAATTTAATACAAACTTAACTGAGAAATCTAAATTAAGTTAATGATAAGGACCATCCGAGTGCAAAAATTACAAACACTGGTACCAAGTGAGTAATTATTAAAACACTAGGACCAAGTCTGCAATATTTGCAAACCACAGGGACCGACCAAGCATTTAACTCAAAAATGAAGCTATTAAGATTAGAACCCAATGTCTGTTTACTAATAAAGTGAAATGAGAACCATTAAACCATGCGTCTCATCTTGTTATTTTCCAATTCAGTACTTATATATTCTAAGTTTTGCAACGTAACTTTACTAAAAAGATAAAGTTTTGGGCCCTCAAAAGATTTGGGCTTTGAGCCATCACCCACCCCGCACCTCCTCCGGTGCCGTCCCTAATCTAATGTCTCTTTGATCTCCTATGCGTCCATGTGTCCGGGACTTCTCCCATACATCTACATCTGGAGTTTCCTCATGCGTCTTGCACCTTATGTGCTTGAAATATCACTCCGGGGACTAGTTTTAAAAGTTAAAACGGTCAATGGTAGTGTAAATTGTAATATCCATCAACTTTTTCCCAAAATTAAACATGTCTTAGTCAATGTCGATCCACTAACTTTAATTCAACGTCAACCAATTATTCATCCTCTATACATACCCACCTACCCCCTCACCATTCCCCCACCCACTCCACCCACCGCCACCAACCATGCCACCACCGAACCTCCCACCTCTCCCTCCACCCCCACCCTTCTTCTGGGGCGAAACCCCAGAAGACGAATTCTACACCTCCCAAAACATCCACCACTCCACATCCTACTTCCAGACCCCCAACGGCCAAATCTTCACCCAATCATGGCGCCCATCATCCCCCACCCAACCCATCAAAGCCACCGTCTTCATGACCCACGGCTACGGCTCCGACTCCAGCTGGTGCTTCCAAAAAATCTGCATCGCCTACGCCCAGTGGGGCTACGCTGTCTTTGCTGCTGATCTTCTGGGCCATGGTCGCTCTGATGGCCTTCATGGGTATATTGGTGATATGGATAAAGCTGCTGCCACTTCTTTGTCGTATTTTGTTACTGTTCGGAAGAGTGATGAGTTTACAAAGCTGCCGGCGTTTTTGTTTGGTGAGTCTATGGGTGGTGCTATTACTATGCTTATGTATTTGCAGTCCGACAAAGATGTCTGGTCTGGTTTGATATTCTCGTCGCCGCTCTTTGTTATACCAGAAGCTATGGTTCCGTCTAAGGTAACTTCGGTTTTTAAATTCAGTTCGCTTTCGATTTTAATCTGGATCTCTGTTTCAATATCAAGTTCAAACGCTAACCGAACAAACTAACGAATACAAACGAACAAACTTGATTCTGTGATTTAATTACGGTTATGTTTGTTCTGCAATTGAAGCTACATTTGACAATGTACGGGCTCCTGTTCGGATTGGCGGATACATGGGCGGCAATGCCAGAAAATCGGATGGTGGCAAAGGCAATTAAGGATTTTGAAAAACTGAAGATAATCGCAGTGAACCCAAAACGATACACTGGAAAACCGAGGGTGGGGACGATGAGGGAGGTTGTGAGGGTAACAAATTACTTACAGAACAACTTCCAGAAGGTCACTGCCCCATTTTTCGTTGCACACGGGACAGCGGATGGGCTGGCTTGTCATTCTGGTTCAGAAATGTTATACGAGAAAGCTGCAACTCCGGCGGAAGATAAGACGTTGAAGCTGTATGAAGGTATGTACCACTCATTGATTCAAGGGGAGCCTGATGAGTCCGTTGCGCTTGTGTTGGCGGACATGAACGCTTGGATTGATGAAAAAGCGCAAAAGTTTGGCCCTCAATCTAATGGTAACTGATCTGTTATTCCTCTGATAAATAATTATGAAATATTTCCAAGTAATATTGATTTTTCTTTGTGTGGCAATGGCTGTTAAGAAAACATAATATAATTGATAAAGTGTTGTTGATTTATTGTTCATTACCAAATAGATGGAAACTTATATATATGTTCAACAAGTTTGTCATTCAAGTGAAACAGATGGTTTTGGAGTGTTATAAACTTTAGAAGTAGAGATTTGAACTTTAAACAGAGAGAAGCCAGTCACCTCTCTCCCTTCCCTTTCTTGCTTCTTGACTAAAGCAAAAACCGAGCCATATGACGGCACTCGTGTAGCGCCGACACATTTTCGCTTAGAACGTCGTGGAGGTGCTATCATGGCCTTGATTGAACCTTGAATTTCCTTAGAATTATGGTTATAAACATGGGCGTAGCTTAGTGTAAAGTGGGGGGTGCACCCCCCCCCCCCACCTGAATGTTTCGGTTAGAAGTGTGAAATTTCCTATTTTTCGTCTGAAAATTTTAAAATTATATAGGATTGCCCCCCCCCCCCCCCCCCCCCCAAAAAAAAAATATATATTTTTCCTAAATATTTATACAATATATAAATTGGGTCCCATGACTTTCCGCCCCCTCGAAACTTTTGGTCAAGGTCCGCCACCACTGGTTATAAACGTATGGGTTGGACCGAACTTGCCTAAGCTCTGGCTCGACTCATTTAACTTGAACCTCAGGCTAAATATACACACATATACATACTTGGTTACAATTATGAATATGACATGGTATGTATTATTCATTCATTCATTTATATCATATTTATACATATATTAACATTTATATTAATAAAAATGCTCGTTTAGGCTCCTCGGATATATGACACTTCTCCCGAGCTCGTTATCCAAATGGGCTTCAATTCAGGCTTAAGCTTTTTTGAGCGTGGCTTAGTTAGAGCTTTTAGCGAGCCTATCTCGAGTAGCCTATAGATAACTCAGTTCGTTTACACCCTACTAGAACCGAAACTCAGTTTAGGTACCACCATTTCCAATTATACTCTAGCTTGTGAACCATGAAGGAAGATGGGTCCGTTGAAGGGCCTCTAGAACGGTTCTGACATACGGGTTGTCAGATGATGGGCTTTGATGTAGGGGTGTTCCAAAAGCTCGTGGCTCGCTTGTAGCGCGATTAAAAAAAGCTCGGTTGTAAACGAGTTGGCTCGGTTCAACTATATTAGTGGCCTGGCTCGGCTCGTTAGCTCGCGAGTCGGCTCAATTTTTTTTATATAGATTTAATTTAATTTTAAGTGTATTAAAATACAAATATGTGGGAGGTGTTGAAGTGTTAACTTAATTAATCAATAACATATAAAAATATGGAAAAATAAATAGAAATTATACGTATAATATTTTTAATATCCATTTCGATTTTAAAAATATTAGAATAATAAAATACAACATGTAGTCATATATGTAATTTTTATTTTTCTATCATATCGATATTTGTGAAAAAATAAAAAATTAACGAGCCGGCTCAATTTGGCTTGAGTTGGCTCGAACATTTTACGAGCCGAGCTCGAGTTTGATTTTTCAGTTCGATAAAATAAGCGAGCCAAGCCAAGTTGGCTTGTTTAAGTTCAAGCTCGAGTTCGAGGTTGACCTGGCTCAGCTTGATTACAACCCTACTTTGAAGTCACGATATGCAATTGGACCAGGGGGCTCCAAGGGTTATGTCTTGAGCATTAATGTTGTGGGTTGGTCCATCGCACGAGTGGCTGAAATAGATGATGGTTACAACTGAGGTGTAAAATAACTTTTCGATCATCATGTCAGTATCGAACATTTGAACCACCACATGGACGACATATTTATGACACGCCAACCATATATGGCATATCGGGTTACAAAAGTTCAAATATAGGGATAGTCGTATCATTAATTTTTGATATGATACATGTCGAAAATAGCTTCGAAATTTTATACATTCATCTTATAAACTTGCATAGTGTTATGTATTCATGAATATAAAAGGTTAGTTTTATCCAACATACATGCGAGTGCTACGGGTTTAGGGTTTATGATATGATAGCTTGAAGTGTTTCGCGTTTATCATGAAGAACAAGAAAAGTATTATAAATATATTACAAATTGTATTCGTTAAAATCGGTAAATATGATATTGGAGGTGTTTTAAACTAGCATGTTTGATAATATTATTCTTGATTGAATGAATATAACACTATGTAAGATTTTAGAGTTATATCAAAAGCATTTTAGAGTTATATGTAACATTTGTTTGGGAATAATTGTTTTTATTTTTGTCAAACTAAAATAACTTTGCTGATGGCTAAGTGGCTAACTTTTAAGTTTTAACAAGTAAATAAACGTAACTAGTTGAGTGGGACTCGTTTTTAGTTAATTTATCAAGTGTATAAGGCTAAAGGGAGGTTTTCTGGAGGCAAGAAAGTTAGGGGGTGTTAAGAGATGGTTAATCGATAATATTTTACAAGAAAAGTATTAAATAATGTTCTAAACTCAAACTTTGTGTTAGGTTCGTGTCGTGTCAGAAATTTACATCCCTTGTGACCACTACCTTTATTCTTAAGAAACTTGTAATGAAACAAACTATTGAATACTAAGAAGTGGACAGAAGGTGAGCTAGTCATGTAAATCTTTGTGTTTCTACTTTCTTGTATTTGATTTTTCTTTAACTTTTTACATAACTTCTTTACAAGAAATATATTCTAAACATTGTAAAAGTGATCATTAAATTTATGAATAACTTAAGACACCCCGCTCTAGTTTCTTACACAACCGTTTTAGTAGTAAAGTAGACAATAAACACTTAAGATATATAGTTGATACATTTTAATGTTACAAACAAATAAAATAGAAGAACAGTGTTGCCTTGTTGGGTTAAAAGTTGAGCACAGAAGAAGAAGAAGCGGGACAACTTGGGTCATGCGCTGATGGGCTAACAACACAAGAAGCAGACTTAGGCCCATGTTTCTTCGTGTTAATTCTTGGTGAAATGAATTTTTGGTTTTAAAGAGCGAGAAACGCAACGGGCCGCTTTTCATACGCGACACGGTTTAGTACCAACACAAAGTGTCTCTCTTTTTTATACGCGAGACATCAGTTACCCAATGTTTATGGCATTATAGCCTACTACATTTTGGGAGTGAGATAAGGCTTTGGCACCAATAGATACTGGGTTCGATTCCTACAAGGGGGGCTTTCCCATATTTGTTAGGTTTCCCTTGAATTGGTGTATATCCATTATGCCTAGTTGAGATGAATATGATCAGATGGTTTCGCTGATGCCACAATTATAGTAGTCTGTCAGTGATCCAAATTTGCTGCCGTTCAAAAAAAAGTTACCCAATGTTCAGTTATAATTAAGTTTTTCTATTATTTAATATATATATATAGAGAAAGTATAATGTACTTCACGGCTTAACATACATTAACGTACGCGACCAAATATATAACATGCGTGATTATTTTTTTCATCAACTTAACGTGCGTGATTAGCACTAAAAATTGATCCCATGCGTGATTATCTGTCCCATACGTGATTATCTGTTCCATGCGTGATTATAGCCCTGATCTGACGGTTACCATTGTCGCCTACGTGAAGTATGATAAGCCGTGAAGTATGTTAACCGCACTCTATATATATATATATATATATAAAATGTAAGTATCTATAGAAAACCCACTTTAATTTAGAAAACCCGGGAAACTCAAAGCTCCCGATGTTCTTTTTTTTTTGAAAAAATTTACACATGTTATATACATGTTTTTAAGGGTTTTTATAACAACCCTCGGTAAAACAGACATCCTCATAATATTTCCGACACCATAATATATCTTTAAATATATCAATATGTCTTTATATGCACCCCATATGTGAAAACCGAGCCCCAAAATAGATTATACTATATAAAATAAATAAAAACAATAATTATTAAGTTGAGGCGGGCCGCGTAGGGCCTTACCTCAAGCTTAAGCGGGCCGCGCGAGTGTGTACCAGGATATCGCCAAAACCCTTAGTTGATGCGGGCCGCGTACATGTTTGGGTAAGTGAAGGCGGGCCACGAGCGTCCTGATTTGTGGCACAGCCCGGAGCGGCCACGTGTTCGATGCGTGTCGAGGCTACATAGTGACCGGACCAAGCTACGCTTTGACCCGGAGTTGACGCGGGCCGCGTAAGCCCGGCCCAAACTTCACGCGGGCCGCATGGGGACTCGAATTCAGCACTATAAATAGAAGGCAACGGCCTTCAGTCTGCTTTCGTTCATTTTCTTTCTGTCTCTCTACACTTTTAAATAGTGGGCATTATACCCGAGTTCAATATCCCCTAAAATAGCGAGGTTCTGCTACGATTTAAGTATTATAACCCCTGGAGACGTATTAGATACGCTGCCCGATTGATCTAGGGTTCCGTAACGGCTGTCGTGGTTCTGCCCGACGTAGTCGTTGGAATGCCGTCTCGGGGAGGGTATTACTAATGTTAAAATGGGTTATTATACTAACACACGTGCATTTGTGTAAATTATAGATATTCACCAGGAAACCCTAAAGAATAACCTAAAACAGCAATGTGAGTAATCTCCTTTTTGTTAACTGTTTTTACAAAACCTTAAATACCTTTCCATGCAAATGACAGTTATTGAGTATTTGTGAAGAATACAATTATAGTGGGTATGTTGGGGTTTTGTATACAAAATTGGTTACTGGCGTGGTAACATCCCATAAGTTGAGTATGACCGTACCACTGATGTTAATTGTGATGTCTTGGATACAAATGTAATTGCGGATGTGCCCTCAATACTGCAAATTGGTTTTTACTTAAACTTGATCAAACTGGGATTCACTCACCAGTATTTCCCATTGACAAAATGTTTTTAAAACGCGTTTCAGGTAACAAAATGTGAAAGCCAAATAGAAGCCAGCTGGACAGCACTGAAGGCTTGGAAAAGTGGCAATAAAGTTACCTAAGAATAAAATGGATGCTTTTATTAAATAAATAGGATTTATTCCTATGAAACGTGTGTATTGAAAACTTGGGTTTTTACCCATATGTTTAATGTTATAAAACATGGTGGTTTACTCTGATTAAAATATTTCCTAACTACGGTCCTGATGAAAATTTCCGCTGCCAAATTGGATAAATAAATGGGATACCACCGAAACTGGCTCACGGCCGCCCGTTCCCGGGAGATAGGGATCCGGGGGCTGTGACAGAAGGTGGTATCAGAGCTATGCCACTGATTCAGCCACAGAAGTGTTCTGCTGACATCAAAATTCAAAGTGTTAGGAAATAAATTATGGAAATACGTGTATAATTGTATTTCTTGCTATGTGTTATCTGACTATTTGTTAGTTTACAGTATGAGTGACCAAGGACCTTCTGACGCCTATCGTCAACTGTCTGGTTCGCCTAGGAGCGAAGGCACCTCCTCTTCTCAGCCTGCCCTCTCAGGGTATTCTGCTGACACAGAAGAAGGGATCTTTGTGTTTAAGGCTCAGTCTGAAGAGTCATTTCCTCAGAAAAAGAGGGGATGGTTCAGTAGGGGAGCGCACGAGCGTAGGAAAAGAATGAAAAAGTTGCAGGAACAGCGAGTGTTAGCCGCAGCAAAAAGAGAAACTGATGCTTATAATCAGGATATGCTCAATAGGGGTATCGCTAATATCCATATTTTAGCAACCACTGCTGCTGACCCAAACCTGGAACAAATGCTAGCACCCCAACCACAAAATCCTGATCAACCCATGGAAATAGAAAACCAGATAGAAATGCCTGATTTCAACCCGGAGGAGATACCTAGGGTACCTGCACCTGATCCTCTAGACCCAAACAACTACGACCCATGGTGGGACGATGTTAGGGACTACGTGCAACAAAACCCAATTCAGGAAAATGTGCCAATACCCAACTTAGGAGCTTATCCAGGGTTAGATCCTCAAGATCCCTACAACATTAGTGACGCATATGTTAGGGAAATTTTAGAAAATCCATACTCGTACCAAGCCCCTATGCCTCCGTATCAGGAACCCGTACCTCAGTTTCCAAACCCAGTCCTAGAACCTGCACCCCCAATGAGTGCAGAAAATGTCCAGGAACTTAGGACTTTTGGGGAGGAAATTTTAGAAAGCAGTGATAGAATGCGACAGGTGGGAGAACGCCTCGTATGGAAATACGATGAGCGTAATATGGATTTTTGGATGAATCCATATCAGTAAATGTGATGACAGGATGGTAGTAGTAATAATAATATAATAATATATGTGTGTATGTGTTAAAAAAAAAAAAAAACTACGGATGCATACTATTAGTATTGTAGTTTTACATTTCAGTCAGTACTGTAAATTTTATTTCTGTACTGGTGTGTATTGATGCATACTATATAAAAAGAGTAAAAGTCGCAATGCTCGACGCTTTTGGTTAAAAAGTGCGTGTCATGTGATTGGCTATATATAAATATTATTTGTGATATTAATACTTGGTAAATGTCTAAAATTCAGATGGCCGACGCGGGAAATCAAGAAAATCTGAATAACGATAACCAGAGTAACATTAACGTGGTTAATGAGAATTCGGATAATAATAACAACGGAAACCAAATGGATAATAGTGCCGTTCAGCATATTGTGGCACAGGGAATTATAGATGCGATGCCATTTATTATTCAAACAGTTCAGGAAGCGAATAATAAAAGTAAGCAGAGCAGTAAGCGACCAACTGAACCAGAAAACAGCGTGAACAAAGGACCCATACTTCAAGCGCCCGTTCCCAAAAGAAGAAGAACCATGCCACATGGTTGTTCTTACAAGGAATTCTGGTCCTGCAAACCAATAGAATTCTCGGGCAATGAAGGACCCATTGCAGCTTTACGCTGGATAGAGAAAACTGAGGAAGTTCTGAAAATAAGCAAGTGTGCTGAAGAAGATAAAATAATGTTTGCTTCAAATCTGTTTAAAAATGCAGCCTTAGAATGGTGGAACACTATCCTCCAGTCAAGAGGAAGTGATAGGATTTATAATATGGAATGGGAAGAATTCAAGAACATGGTAGAAAGGAAATTCTGCCCTCCCAACGAAAAAGAACAGATAGCAAATAAGTTTCTGAATCTAAGAATGACCGGGGTAGATAGTAAGGGTTACACTACCACATTCTTTGAATATGCTAGGATAGTACCTACCCTTGCATCACCTGAACCAGTGTTAATCTCCCGTTACATTTGGGGATTAATTGGAGAGATTAGACATGTAGTCAAGGCAGCTAGACCCCAAACCATAGAGGAAGCTGTAGAACTAGCCAATACCTTGACAGATGAGTTAATCCGTACTAGAGAAGAAGACCAGAGGAGAAACCTAACCCAAAGGCTTACTCAAGAATTCCGTTCTGGGAATTCCAATCGTAGGAATGTAGGTTCTACCTCTGCACCCTACTGCAAAGCCTGCAGAAAGAAGCATTCTGGAAGATGCTCTACTTACTGTAATTTTTGCAAGGCCCCAGGACACAAGGAAGAGAATTGCAAGAAGAAATCCAGTAATGGAATGTGTTTCAATTGTGGGGAAAAAGGTCACATTAGGACAAACTGTCCGAAATTGGCTCCAGCTGCAACCCACAAAAATCCTAAAAATGCCAGAGCATTCGTGCTAACTACAGAGGAAGCCAGGATGATTCCAGACGTAATTGCTGGTACGTTTTTAGTTAATGATATTTTTGCTAAAGTATTATTTGACTCTGGTGCAAACCAAAGTTTTATTAATACTTCGTTTTGCAAACTCCTAAATCAATCATTAACTAAACTACCACAAGAATGTCTAGTGGAAACCGCAAATGGAGAGACTGTTAAGATTTCTGAAATCTTGCAAGGAGCAAGAATAGAAATTTTTAATCAAAAATTTATGGCAAACCTTTACCCAATGAATCTGGTTGGATTTGATGTAGTATTAGGAATGGATTGGTTAATAGCCAATAAAGCCAGTATTTTATGTGATCAAAAGACAATTCAATTAAAATCACCAAGAGGTGAAAAGATCTCAATTAAAGGAGATAAACCTTTTAGATCCACTAAATTCATCTCTGTGATGAAAACTGCAAGTTGTATAAGAAAAGGATCTATAGTGTATTTGATTTCAATAATCACTAACACTAAAGGAAAAGAAGTAAAAGATATCCCAGTAGTATCCCAATTTTCAGATGTCTTTCCAGAAGAATTGCCAGGACTACCGCCAGACAGGGAAGTTGAATTTAGAATTCATCTGTTACCAGGAACAGCATCGATTGCCAAAGCACCTTACCGTTTGGCACCCGCGGAAATGCAAGAACTGAAGAAACAACTAGACGAGTTGTTGGAAAAGGGATTCATACAGCCAAGCTCATCGCCATGGGGAGCGCCGATTTTATTTGTTAAAAAGAAGGACGGATCAATGCGTATGTGCATTGACTACCGTGAATTGAACAAAGTCACGATTAAGAATCGGTACCCATTACCGAGGATCGATGATTTGTTTGATCAACTTCAAGGAGCTCGATTTTTCTCTAAAATCGATTTAAGATCAGGATATCATCAATTAAAGGTACAGGAAGAGGATATTCCTAAAACCGCATTCAGAACAAGGTATGGTCATTATGAATTTACTGTCATGCCATTTGGTTTAACCAATGCCCCAGCCGCATTTATGGACATGATGAACCGAATATGTAAGCCATATTTGGATAAATTCATAATTGTCTTCATAGATGATATTCTAATTTACTCTAAAAGCAAAGAAGAGCATGCAAAGCACTTGCACTTACTTTTAAGTTTATTGAGAAAAGAGAAGCTTTATGCTAAGTTTTCAAAGTGTGAATTTTGGTTAGAACAAGTACAATTTCTCGGACATTTAGTTCACCATGAAGGAATTCATGTAGATCCAACGAAAATCGAGGCAATTACCAAATGGAAAACCCCAGAGTCACCAACTGAAGTTAGAAGTTTCTTAGGATTGGCCGGTTATTATAGAAGATTTATTCGAGATTTTTCTAGAATAGCCATTCCTTTAACTAAGTTAACCTGTAAATCTGTTAAGTTTGAATGGGGACCAAAACAAGAAGAAGCCTTTAGAATCCTTAAGCAAAGATTAACCCATGCACCGATACTAGCATTACCAGAAGGAACTGAAGACTTTGTAGTCTTTTGTGACGCTTCTAAATTAGGTTATGGATGCGTATTGATGCAACGCCAAAAGGTTATAGCTTATGCATCTAGACAACTTAAGAGTCATGAAGGAAATTATTCGACCCATGATTTGGAATTAGGAGCCATAATCTTTGCCCTTAAGATTTGGAGACATTATCTTTATGGTAGTAAGTTTACCATATTCACGGATCATAAGAGTTTAAGATATGTCTTCGGGCAAAAAGAGTTGAATATGAGACAAAGACGCTGGATGGAGTTACTTAGTGATTATGATTGTGATATCCAGTATCATGCAGGAAAAGCCAATGTGGTGGCTGATGCTTTAAGTCGAAAATATCACGAAAAACCAAAAAGGGTACGTTCTCTTAAATTAAATCTACAAGTAGATTTAAACAATCAAATTAGAAAAGCACAAAAATCAGTAATCAAGGAGGATACTGAAAAGTTAAAAGGAATGATTAAGGAATTAGAACAAGGAACAGATGGAATTTGGAGGTTCCATAAAAAGAGAATGTGGATACCTAAATTAGGAAATTTACGTCACCGTATATTAGAAGAAGCCCATAAGTCTAAATATACGATGCATCCAGGAAGTGATAAAATGTACCAGGATTTAAGGAAAAATTTCTGGTGGATAGGAACGAAAAAGGATGTAGCAGCTTATGTTTCTAAATGTTTAACTTGCTCACAAGTTAAAGCTGAACATCAGAAACCCTCAGGTTTGTTACAACAATTAGAAATACCAGTTTGGAAATGGGAATTGATAACAATGGATTTTGTTACCAAATTGCCTAAAACAAGAAAAGGTAATGATACAATCTGGGTGATTGTAGATAGGTTAACCAAGTCAGCTCATTTCTTACCAATGAAGGAAACCTTTAGTATGGAACAATTAGCCAAATTATATGTAAATAAAATTGTTTCTTTACATGGCATTCCTTTATCAATTGTTTCCGATAGAGATAGCCGTTTTACTTCTCATTTTTGGTCAAGTTTCCAAAACGCAATGGGAACCAGGATAAATCTAAGCACAGCTTATCATCCTCAAACGGACGAACAAAGCGAAAGGACAATTCAGACAATGGAGGACATGCTTAGAGCTTGTGTAATTGATTTTGGAGGTAATTGGGACGAACACTTACCTTTAATAGAATTTTCTTATAATAACAGTTACCACACAAGTATCAATGCTGCACCATTCGAAGCACTTTATGGACGAAAGTGCAGAACCCCAGTCTGTTGGGCAGAAATCGGGGAAAAACAATTATCTGGACCCGAGATAGTACAAGAAACAACTGATAAAATCATTCAAGTCAAGGAACGACTGAAAACAGCACGTGATCGACAAAAGAGTTACGCTGATAACAGACGCAAACCATTAGAATTTCCAGTAGGAGATAAAGTATTATTGAAAGTCTCTCCTTGGAAAGGAGTGGTAAGATTCATCAAGAGAGGAAAGCTAAGTCCTAGGTATATTGGACCTTTCAAAATTCTTAAAAGAATAGGACCTGTAGCCTATCAGCTACAACTGCCAGAGGAAATGGCAGGAATACATGATGTATTTCATGTATCCAATCTTAAAAAGTGTTTAGCTGATGAATCACTCGTAGTACCTCTTAAGGATATAGAAGTTAATGAGCAACTCAAGTTTGTGGAGAAGCCTCTACAAATTGAAGATAGGAAAGTTAAAAATCTCAAGCATAAGAGATTGGTTCTGGTCAAAGTAAAGTGGGACTCCAAAAGAGGACCCGAGTACACGTGGGAGCTTGAATCCGAAATGCAAAAGAAATATCCACACTTGTTCCAGTAGATCTCGGGGACGAGCTCTAAAACAAGGTGGGGAGGATATAACAACCCTCGGTAAAACAGACATCCTCATAATATTTCCGACACCCTAATATATCTTTAAATATATCAATATGTCTTTATATGCACCCCATATGTGAAAACCGAGCCCCAAAATAGATTATACTATATAAAATAAATAAAAACAATAATTATTAAGTTGAGGCGGGCCGCGTAGGGCCTCACCTCAAGCTTAAGCGGGCCGCGCGAGTGTGTACCAGGATATCGCCAAAACCCTTAGTTGATGCGGGCCGCGTACATGTTTGGGTAAGTGAAGGCGGGCCGCGAGCGTCCTGATTTGTGGCACAGCCCGGAGCGGCCACGTGTTCGATGCGTGTCGAGGCTACATAGTGACCGGACCAAGCTACGCTTTGACCCGGAGTTGACGCGGGCCGCGTAAGCCCGGCCCAAACTTCACGCGGGCCGCGTGGGGACTCGAATTCAGCACTATAAATAGAAGGCAACGGCCTTCAGTCTGCTTTCGTTCATTTTCTTTTTGTCTCTCTACACTTTTAAATAGTGGGCATTATACCCGAGTTCAATATCCCCTAAAATAGCGAGGTTCTGCTACGATGTAAGTATTATAACCCCTGGAGACGTATTAGATACGCTGCCTGATTGATCTAGGGTTCCGTAACGGCTGTCGTGGCCCGACGTAGTCGTTGGAATGCCGTCTCGGGGAGGGTATTACTAATGTTAAAATGGGTTATTATACTAACACACGTGCATTTGTGTAAATTATAGATATTCACCAGGAAACCCTAAAGAATAACCTAAAACAGCAATGTGAGTAATCTCCTTTTTGTTAACTGTTTTTACAAAACCTTAAATACCTTTCCATGCAAATGACAGTTATTGAGTATTTGTGAAGAATACAATTATAGTGGGTATGTTGGGGTTTTGTATACAAAATTGGTTACTGGCGTGGTAACATCCCATAAGTTGAGTATGACCGTACCACTGATGTTAATTGTGATGTCTTGGATACAAATGTAATTGCGGATGTGCCCTCAATACTGCAAATTGGTTTTTACTTAAACTTGATCAAACTGGGATTCACTCACCAGTATTTCCCACTGACAAAATGTTTTTAAAACGCGTTTCAGGTAACAAAATGTGAAAGCCAAATAGAAGCCAGCTGGACAGCACTGAAGGCTTGGAAAAGTGGCAATAAAGTTACCTAAGAATAAAATGGATGTTTTTATTAAATAAATAGGATTTATTCCTATGAAACGTGTGTATTGAAAACTTGGGTTTTTACCCATATGTTTAATGTTATAAAACATGGTGGTTTACTCTGATTAAAATATTTCCTAACTACGGTCCTGATGAAAATTTCCGCTGCCAAATTGGATAAATAAATGGGATACCACCGAAACTGGCTCACGGCCGCCCGTTCCCGGGAGATAGGGATCCGGGGGCTGTGACAGTTTTGGGCAAAAAAAATCAAAAAAGCGCCAAGTAGATATTTTAAAAAATATAAATAAGTTTTGGTGTAACACATGTTACAAATATGTCAGATGAATGTAACATGTGTTACACCAAAACTTGTTTATTTTTTTTAAAAATATCTACTTGGCACTTTTTTGATTTTTTTTTTCCCAAAACCCTTAAAAACATGTATATAACATGTATAAATTTTTTCAAAAAAAAAAAAAAACATCGTGAGCTTTGAGTTTCCCGGGTTTTCTAAATTAAAGTGGGTTTTCTATACATCATTCCCCTATATATATATATATATATATATATATATATATATATTAATCACTTAGAGTTGACTTCTGTTTTGCTCCCTATGGTTTGGTCGTTAACAACAAAAATAAATAGAGTTAAGGGCGGGGAGTATAATAGAGAACCAATAGAAACATCAAGGAGTTTTCTCATCATTGCAATGAGGCACATGGATGTTCAAGTCTTCACCACTTTTCCATAATTCTTCATGCGTATTATATATATTTTTTTTCTTGTAGTTTTCTCATCATTCCAATGAGGCACATAGCCTACCATTTTTACAAGAGATGTTGGCAGTGAAGAGTTTCTCTTAATTGGTGAATTTATTAGAGACATAAAACTCTAATAAAAGTTTCACTTAATTAGTGATTTAATTAGAGACATAAAAACTTTAATAAAAGCTAATCAAGTGATATAAAACTCTACTCAAGAGTTTGTCATCATGAAGAGTGCCATTAATTATCACTAAATTAATTTCCATTCATCTTTAGGTGAGACATAAATCTGTTTTAAGGGAAGTGTGTTGAACACGTGCCTCAGCTACAACCGTCAACATTTGTTTGTTCTTTTAGTAGGAAATTATTATAAAGAATACGTGGTTCAAGACCTCGTTGAAGCCTACACAACGGATTGAAAACACAACGCACCATACAAGAAGACACGATTCAAGAGTTCTTTGAAGACCATAGTTTGAATCAGTTTTGATACGTATATTGTACTATAACTTATTTCGTTATGATTTGTACACGGTACATGTACTATAATTTCCCAAATATGTAAAGTGAGTATCTTTACTATTTTTTATTTATATAAGTTCTTATTAAAATTGTGACCCATGTCCTGACTCCAATTATCCTAAAAATCATCAGCCAAAACTCATTTCCTCAAATCACCAAGTAATGTATTTCATGCTTGTATTAAAACATTTAAACTGATTTTCATTTTATCAAATAAATCTCGTTTTAAGATCGACTCGATTTGAGATTTTAGCCAATGGCTTGACTTGTTTATCTGCTATAGTGATCGGGAGTGAAGACAATTGACAAAACAAAAAGAAAAGAAAATGAGAGATTATAGAGATGAGCACACATATCATCCTTCAAACTTGATTTCTCTATAGCATTTATAAGATATAGAGAGCATAACAACAATCAAATGAGAATCATGAGAGGATGTTTTTACACCTGACAAATTACTTCTCGTATTATAGATATTGATATGTGATACTCGTCATTTTCGTGTAATTAATATCTTTTTAAACATAAATGTACTTCGCTTAACAATCATTAAGCATGTGGACAACTAGAAGACTTAACCACTCGATCATATGTACAACAAATATATTTGTCAAAAAGTTGAATCATAGAGAATAGCAAGTTGGATTAGCCTGGAAATAATAAATTAATTAAAATAATGAACCGTTTTTATTTTTAATTCATTCGTGACTTTTATAATATACAAATATAAATATAAACTCATGTCTTTTTTTGGTTAGAATAAAGTCTGGCTTAAAGAAACCAGAGTATCGGACCAAAATAAGAACCTTTCTAGTTCTAGAACAAAAATTATTAAAGTTGATTTCACTCCGGTCCGTATTAAAGTATACATCCGGCTTTTGAATGATTAAGTAGGCAAGAGAAAACTGAAATTTGTATTAAAGTATTGAAGAATATATTGTTGTTATTATTATTATTAATTTTCTTTTGATTGGTGGAAGATTCTAGGATGCTACATGTGTATTTCAGGAGTTTTTTCCCAAATATTTTTTCCATCTAGTTTAGAAAAAAAACTCTGAATTTTAATTTGCGATTGTCTACTCTGCGCTCTAGTCCTTGTTGAAAGCCCAAAAAGATATGTTCTTTAAAAGAGTCAACTCCCCCTTTTTAAAGACATTCTATGGCTAGTAGTTAGAAGATGCTGCGTAGTGGTTGGGGTGAATAATGCCTCACTCTTGGGTGTTGTTCATCACGTGTTGTCTTAGTCAGCAAATGGACGTTTTTCTAAAATGGGTGTAGTGGAGATGTGAGTATTATGTTAATAGGGGTGTAAAGAATTAAATAAATAAAAAAACCATGAAAAAAAATGATTAGACAAAAAATAGGAAAATGAAGGGTGATTGGACAAACAAATGGGGGCAATGGCGTGGAATATAGGATTAGGGGTGCAAACGAGCCGAGCTACTCGCGAGCTACTCGAGCTCGGCTCGAAAAAAAGCTCGAATGAGCCGAGCTTAAACGAGCTCGAGCTCGAGCCCGAGCCTAAAGAACAAGCTCGTTTAGTAAACGAGCCCGAGCCCGAGCTTCGCTTATCGAGCTCGAGCCGGCTCGCGAGCCTAAACGAGCTTTCTGTTTATATATATTTTATTAATATATTAAACATATATTTATATAATAATAATTACCATTTATATAAATATAAAAAAATAACTTAATTATATGTACAATAATAATTATAATTAATATAAATTAATTAATAAATATTAAACGAGTCGAGCCCGAGCTTGAAAAATTACCTTCGAGCCGAGCTCGAGCTTTAGAAATAAAGCTTGAATCGAGCTGAGCTCGAGCTCGAGCTTTTATATGTTAAACGAGCTCGAGCTCGAGCCTGCTCAAGCTCGGGCTTGGCTCGGCTCGTTTGCACCTCTATATAGGATGCCCCAAACCTTTTTTTGCAAAAAACGCCCACGGGGGCCGAGGAAGGGCGTGGTTGTGCATAAAAACGCTCACAAGGCAACGAGTATGGGTGGTCTTATGATTTTTGGTGGTGTTGTTCCTTTTAGAGAGTGTTATTTCAAGTTTCTAGCTGAAAATTCTGTTGCTAAAGAAAAAAGTTTAGTAAATCATCCACAAATCCTTAATATATATGTCGGTGTTTTTTTTTTTGAAAGATAAAGTTCATTAGAACACGCCAAACCTCAAACCGAGGCGGCCATAACCAACACACGAGAATTAAATAATTAGAAATTTACACCACTCATCCCAAGAAATCCTCTCTGATTTCGACCTGCTATTTAATCACAAAAAACCCACAGACTTTATTTCACTAATAATCGCTCCTATACTAATAGTCTTGTTGTTAAATTTCGCCTCGTTTCTAGATCTCTATATACTCCAGCATGTTGATCAGTTCTGTTTAGACATAATGGAAAACATGAAAACATACCTGATTGCAGCAGTACAGGCCAACAGAGAATCCAGATGGAGACGCAGCAACAGTGTTTGACATGATTGTCAGCTTGGTCTGGTTCCTCCTTAGGGTGCAATCTAATGATGGTGACGATGAAACCGAATAGGGTGTTCGGTTGGGAGAGAGAGGTCGATTGATGTTATGAGAGTAATTAGGTTATGTGTCTAACCTTAGAACCTCTACATAAGTCTCCTTATATATGCACCCAGGAGGAAACCCTAATTAGTTAATAAGGGTAATTAGGCCCATCAACAATTACCAACTAATTATTTAATAGGATTGTTATATATTTTGATCCATATAATGTAAATGATTATAATGGCTACTAGATTAAATATTAAATATAATATATTTAATCTTACATTCTCCCACTTAGCCGAGTAATCATTTACTATGAGTATTAGATAAGCCTGATCAGGAGTTAACACTCATTTTAGCCTTAAACAAGTACTATAGCAGAGAAATACAACCGTTGAATCATTATGCGACTCAGGACCCCCATTAATCATACTATAGCCTTAATTTAAAACCTAATTGTCATGATCAAAATATGCATAAGCCCTTTGTTTGATTTGTAACTTTATTTGTCTATATGCCATTATGTCGACTTGACATATTTTTAGAGACATACAAAATCAAACTGATGAGGAAAATTAACTAATACTTAGTCATTCATAGTACGATATGCAATTGCGCACGACCATTTATTAATACCCGTCTATGAGCTCTCTTAATAAGACTTATGGGTAATAGCCCTTCAGTTATAGGATCCTTAAGCATATCATGAATGTATTCGATACAAAACTTAGTTTCCTCAATTCGTTCATAAACGAATAATTAATTGTGTATCGAAATTTAATGCAGCACCTCTTGAACTGTTACTGTTCAAGGAGTCATGGTAGCTGACTTTATCACACTAAGTCTTCAAAACATTAATTATATGGAGTTAATGAACTTATGAGTCCACTGATAAATTTCCAACAACATTTAGTGTAACACCCTTATTATTATTTAACAATTTTCGTATAATTTACGAAAATAAACGGGTAATTAGAATTTCAATACATTGAAAATACGGGTTTCATTAAACTTTATTTACAGAATTAAAACTATACAAGATAACATGTTTGAGTTCGTCATTTAACAAAACAACGATACATAGTGCGGAAGCTTATTTCTTGATCGTGTTCGGTTCTTCGTTGTGCTTGATCATCCTCCGGTGCTAAAATCATACCTGAAACTCATAAAACATGAGTTGGATTAGTCATATGTAACTTAGAACATATTTAAACGAGTCCGGGAAGCGAAACTGATTAAAATAAAAATTTTTCACTAATTCAGGGTTCTATCGCGTGTCGCGGAGGAACCAGGTTGTTCCTTCGCGTGTCGCCTGGGAAACCAGTTTCCAGCAGGTTGCAGTTCAGAGCAGCTATGCCAGTTTTTACGGAAACGGCCATAACTTCTTCGTTATTGATCCGTTTTACCCGATTCTTTTTCCTACGCGTCTGTAATTTAATCCTCCATCTTATGGAGTTAAAATCCTACATCCAACATAAGAAATTTTGAGACTTCTAAGCCTTTGACTTGTTACCTTTTTACCGAATTTTAACCCGTTTATGTATTTTATCAAACAAACGTATTTGTTTGATTCCTATATTACATACACTTCTATAAATTAATGTTACCTACCATATTAGGTTCTAATCATAGGTTTATTACACAATTTAAACCCGTTTTCGCTTGTATGCTTATTTTGACCCGTTAAGGGTATTTAAGCACTTTCGAGCCTAAAATCGCTTTCGATTGTTTCTAGCATTTCATCACCACATTTCTTATCCTATAATCTCCCACCACAATTGTGTTTATGGCGGGTTTGATGTGGTGATCTATATAAACCAAATTTTACCTCTCGAATCATTATTTTACAGCAAAAACTCAAATAGTACCGTTTGACTAATATAATACCTCTTTCAACTTCTATACTTAATCTAAGTATTTACTTAATCATAAAACTTGTTTCCAAACAACCTTTAAAGGTTGTTTGTTCGAATTAGCTAACAAGGGCGTTTTGGTCCTTTTTAGTCTTTCAATTACGACAAGGTCTTTTGAGAGCATGTTTGACCCATGATTCTTCTTTTGAATTATGATCTTGCTCGAAAAGTCAATATGCTTTTCAAAACGCCACTACCCTCTTTTAAAACATTCGGTTTACCCACTTAAGTAACCCATTGTCTATCTAAGACTTCATTAAATATTCATTGAACGTTACGTTCTCAATGAATCATTACTCTATTACACATACCTGGCTCGGGTCAATGTATTGACCTGATTTAATGCCTTGCTATAATATTCGCTAAATAGTAGCGATGCAAACATCATTTCTACATTTATTCCTGAAATAATATAACTCGACAATAATCATTAGTCGTTATTGTCAAAAGGTGATACCTTCACCATTTGACCCATTTTGTAACACCCCCAAAATCCCACCTGCGGAAATCCCACGAGGCGTGTTACGCATCAGAGTTCGAGCCACCAATCCCATTGAACCAATGGTAAATACTTAAATAAAACATAATATCAATTCCCAAAGTGTTGTGTAGCGGAAGCATGTAAATAATCGTTTAGCAAATGTTTCATAATAATACTTAAAACCAATGTATCAAATGTAAGATAAGCCAAGAGCCTCGATCCATGACCACTCCAGCACTTCCAGATAGCAAGTCCATGTTCCAACCGTTAATGACCTACAAGCATGCAAACAAGTGTGTCAGACTACGCTGGTGAGTTCGAGGTTTTGTTAACGGATTTTTGTTACCATATGTATGTTAATGCGATTCAACGTTGCGACACGATGTTGCTCATGCTAGATACCCTAGGGAGTGTGCCCATATGTATCCGGGGAGTGTGCCCCTTGACAACCCCAATGCTCCTAATCGAGCATTGGTAATGATCGATCCCATGTACAATGACCAAGACCCAATTTAACTTTTTACCCAGAGTTTCCCTTCCAAATGTTTACCAGTTGTCCCAAACCACCGGGACGCATGCTTGAGAAAATGCAATGAACTCACCTGGGATTGCTCGGTATGATACACGAAAAGGTTCAGTTAAGCTACAACCACGTCCTAGCATGTTTATCATACAAGTCAGGTTTGTATTCAAGTATTGCACGTATGTTCTACACGTCTCGTAACAAGTAGTGTACAAGTATTGACCATCGTATTCACGTATAAGCATAACAGTTCAACAGTAGCTTCACAAAAACAAAGTCCAATTATGCGGCCCAATCAGATGGACTCATAACAGTGTGCAGGCCCAATGACAAAGTGTACGTGTAAATGGTCTCGAGTCGAGACTAGGCGGTCTCGGGTTGTCCTGGTTTCACAGTCTCGAGTCGCAACAGGGTGGTCTCGAGTTGTCATGTTCTTAGTCGAGACTACACGGTCTCGAGTCGCAACCGGACCCGCAACCGTGGTCTCGGTTTGTGTTGTTTTGTGTCGGTGTGTTGGTTTCGAGTCGAGACAGTGAGTTCTCGACTCGCAATCCATGTTGTAACTGATTTCCTTAGTTGCAGTTTATGATTTCCGTGATATCAGCTAACATCTTTGGCAGTTTCACAAATCAGATCAAACACAATTATTTCAATATTCAAGTATGTTCATATCACCGAAAATAACATCAATCCAAGAACAGTAATTCAATATCATAAGGGACATACAATCGGATCGTATGATTAACGAATTTTGAGTCTATTATGCAACCCTAAGTCACGTGTACAATAAACCAATCAATACCCCTAAATCATAATATCACAACCGGTTATCATGCATACACCCTAACCGAATTAGATCATCATATGCAAATACTTAACCATCTATCAACAATCATGTATCATTTAAAATCCATCATGTGAGACATGTATAACCACATATGATAATCCAACAATTAACAAATACTAACCGGTTGAGAGGGATAGAACGATCCGAACACGAGGATCTTCGAGAGTTTAGAGATTGCCGCCGGTTCCAAGGGAAACGAGAGAGAGAGAGAGAGCTTCTAGGGTTTGTGTGATTTCTAATGTTGCAAGTTGTGAGAATGTTACTAACATTCTAGGTACAATTCGGTTAAGAGGAGGATGGGCCGAATCCTCACTTGGGCTGCCCTAAAGGTCTCGAGTCCAACAACATGGACCGGATGGGTTTGTGTATTTCGAGTGGGTCATGCAAGCATGTAAACAACAATCACAATTTCACACAAGGCACAAATAACATGCTATTCAAATAGGGTTCACCTAATCACGTAACATTACACAAAAGTAGGTTCGAAATACGAGTTGTCACATCATCCCCAACTTGAAAGAAATTTCGTCCCGAAATTTGATAAGCACACCACAAACAGTAAATAACAAAACGGTGCGATGCTACATCAAGATGGCTGTGCATTTTCCGCGGGTGTCACATCATCCCCAACTTGAATGGGAATTTCGTCCCGAAATTCACTAGTTGCATTAACATTAGATTCACTAGGTTTTGTCTTGTCTTTGGGGAACAAATGTGGATACTTAAGTTTCATCTGGTCCTCGCGTTCCCACGTGAACTCTGGACCACGTCTTGAGTTCCAACGAACTCTCACAATCGGTATACGGCTGTGTTTACGAACTTTAACCTCCCGATCCATAATCTCAATTGGTTCTTCGACAAACTGCAATTTGTCATCTATCTTCAGCTCTTGAAATGGTACCACTAGTGTTTCATCAACCAAACACTTCTTTAGCTGCGATACGTGAAATACATCATGGACATTACCCAACTCAGCCGGTAATTCCAACCTGTAGGCCACCTTTCCAATCCGTTCTACAATTTTGAATGGTCCTACATAACGAGGGTTTAGTTTGCCGCGTTTCCCAAAACGCACCACACCCTTCCAGGGTGAAACCTTTAACATAAGGCGGTCATTAACTTCAAATTCCAGCGGTTTACTACGCTTGTCAGCGTAGCTTTTCTGGCGGTCGCGAGCTGCGGCCATACGGTTTCGGATCTGCACAATGCTTTCAGATGCCTCAAGCACAAACTCATGGCCTGTGATCTGACTATCACCCACCTCAAGCCAGCAGAGAGGTGAATGACATTTCCGTCCGTACAATTGTAACACCTCGAAAATTTCGTCCAATAATGTCTTGACACGTGTCATAAGGTTCCGGTATGTGAAAATATACTTTAGAGGGACTAAAATTGACAAACAGTGAAAACTATGGAACGTAAGGGTCCAAAGTGTCAACAATGGATAAATAGACTCTATGATAACCCTACATAATGTTCATAACCTTAAACGGATGGTTCATGGATCATACGAAGCGAGAAATGCACAAAAGTGAGGGATTACAAACTATTGGGGCCAAAAGTGTCAACATGTTGAAATTATACCTCTGAGTGAACTTTTGGCAGAGCCGAAGCATTGTAATGCTAAAATATACTCACTAGAATATGTGGTAAAAATTTCGTGAAGTTTCGTTAACGTATGAGAAAGTTATGGCCAAAACCGTACTTGAGGGACTAAAAGCGTCAACATCGAATTTCATGGCTTTTCGGTTGAGCGCAAAGTTATCCGAGGACATTACCATGTAGGTAAATGTCCCAAGGTTTTTAAAAACCAAGTTTGGGGGTTTACGAGTCAAAATAAGTAGCCGAAACATCGCATGCAAGTTCAGGGACCAAATCTGCCATGTTTGAAACTTGTTTGGCTGATCAGAGGGTCAGGCGACCCGCCTGGATATGCCCAGGCGGGCCGCGTGGGACTGCCAGTAACAGAAATCGCGAAAATGACCATTTTGGGTCCGAATTTGAAGTTGTAAACAGCTGTTATCACCTCTCTTTTGATCCAATGAAAGTCCTTGCATGCCTAGGCTACTGAGAACTTGCTACTACCTCTGATTTCATCCATAAAACAGATCAAAAGCTCATTTCTTTGAGCTCATGCATTGTGATCAAGAACATCCAACTTGTAAACTCTCAAGACAACTTCCTGGAGCAAATCTGAACGTCAAGGCAACATCCTAGTGTTAACTAAGCATCAATAGGACCTTTGTAAGCTTCTAATTCAGTCCTTAATTCGTTCTTGCATCGATTATTAGTAAAAGTCAAACTGATTGTTCATACACTTTGACTTTCTGATTAAACGAGTTTCACTCAGTCTTTTCTCAAATTGAAACCAGATATATGTTGGTATTTACGTGGGAAACAAACCCTCAAAAGGGTATTCTCTGATTCCCACTTAATGCATGCTAATTGTCGAGTCAAACTTGTTTCTAAAAAGTCAACAGAAATGGTTTTTGTGAAAAATAGCTTAAATGGTAATGTAGATGACATGCAATCTGTTTGATCATCATAGATAGCTTTATAATGAATATAAGAATGTGTTTTACCATGATCAACTCGACAATCCTTAGTATAGATACGAATCGGAACCGAAAGTCTTGTAAAACGACTATTTCGTAGACCATCGATTCGGATTCGTACATGCATGTTTGAGATCTGTATTGGTTTGACCATTTTTACTTTGGTAAAACTCTCTGGAATTTTTATATCTCGAGTCTATTCTTAGCCGATTCATTTGCATGTTCCGATTTATGCTTAAAGTTGACTGTTTTGCCCTTTTTGATATAAAACGTGATCTTTGGAAAAGTGAAAGAGTAGAAATATTTATTTTTAATATATAAACTTGCACCGAAAGTTTGAGACCAGTTGGTGGTCCAGATTTTGAGTTATGGCCGATAGCGTAAAAACTATATTTTAAAATTACATAAACGGCGCATTTCGCGTATAACCTATTTCAGACCATGTTTTGATATAAAACTTTTTACCCACTGATGTTATATAATATTTTGGGATTTTTGATGATTTTTATTTAATTTTTGGCTGATTGGATCATACATCGCTTAGTCGATTCGGTTAACGCCGGTTTTGACCGTTTAAGCCATAAAATGAGTTTTATACATTCTTTTGACTCCAAACCTTTTTCTACTGATTTTATTTGTTAAATAAATTATTTTGGGCATTCTGGAAATATAAAAATCTCAGCTTTCTTTTAAAAACCCGGAAACGGCTCTAAATCGCGTTTTAAGCGTTTTTAACGCGTAGTAAGCGTTATACTCATTTTAAACATATAAGACTCATACCTACTGATGTATTTAGCATATTTTCATATAATAACAGTAAGTATAAATGGTTGAGCTCAGATTTCCAGTTTTGGCATTTTTAGCCCTTGTGAAATTACCAAAATACCCCTACGGTGCATAGTTTGATTTTAAATGACAAGTTTGGTATATGGGTCATACCCTATTGTTATAATATGCCAAAGTAAGTATATTTACTGTATAAATCAGACCTATAACTCAGATTTCCAATTTAACTCTTTTATAATCTTTTAAATGACCAAAATGCCCTTATGAGGCGTAAATTGAGTTTAAATACATTCGGGGCATAATAGGACATAACTTGCTGATATTATATCATGTTTAAAGCATATTATCTCAGGGAACTTGCATATGACTCTTTTGGTTACCCGTAACGCCCTTTTTGCGTTCGGTTCGGTTTACGTAACTAGATTGCGTAAATTGACCGAAATGGGTCAAACGTTATCATTTTTATCTCAAAATCCAGAATGTATTTAGTATACCCATATTATACAAGTATTCAAACTTGCCAGGTCTAAATCACATTCTATCCGGTCTTTCGCTTAATCGTGCGCTTGTACCGTATCGCCCTTAAAACTAACCGGTCAAAGCTTAGGCTTAATTAAAGACCCGTTAGTATTCTAATTAGTTATTTATACCATCGTTACAGACTAGAGCTTTCCGGTAAATTGTACCTACGCTTACTTAGGAATACGGCTGGGTTATTATTCTTACTATTTAAGACAGGAGCTAGCTCAGGTAAATACTTTTAACTTATTTTCCCTTATACGGGTTTGGGATACGGTATTATAAAAATACCGCTTGGTCGGGTGTAGAAACTGTTTAATCGGAGATGATTAAATTGCATAATCCCGTTTTAATCTGTGTTGATTGATAACAAATAACATTGGGGGTTAATGACCGTGTCCTGGATATCCTTGGCTCATTTTAAAAAGTGAATGGCCACGACGTAAGCACAAGGTGTAGGCAAAACACCTCCTGTTGCATATGTATAACGTATACTCACTCGTGAGATTATCTTCTTGTGAGATTATATTTGTGGTGTGTCGATTAATCTTGTCCGGCTTGTATTGTATAATCACCGGCCCTAAATGTTGGACAACCATGTAAATCGGATACAAGATTTTTATTAATAAAATTGTCCCAAGTATAAAGATTAATTTTGCCTCTGTGCATTTTAATCAATGTGTCAAGATGTTTTGTGCCGTTTGCACTCGAATCACTTTTCAAACTCTTTTTCCAAACTGAGTCAGTTAATTGTATTTACCAGTGTAAACTGACGTATTTTCCAAAAGGTTAAGTGGCAGGTACTATGCGTAATTGGCTGGGAGCTCGGGGCGTTACTAGGGAATCTTGCAAATCCTAGATGCCTAAAGTCTATTGAACAGTTTTCTTTTATTGATCCGCCTGTGGATCCTTTACCTTCCGTTGTAATACTTTGACATTACTTATATTCGGAATGTAATATATTTATCTTTTGCTTCCGCGTGTATTTATATATTGTGTTGTTTGTCTATGATGATGCCAACTACGTCACTATACTCCCCACCGGTGACACGTGGAAAATTGGGGTGTGACAGGTTGGTATCAGAGCCAACATTGAGTGAATTAAACACTATCCTAATGTGTTTAATCTCAGTGACACAATTGCACATACTTGAGTCTAGACTTAACATAGGAATACTCCCGATTCTAATCTGGAATTTATTGCTTCCGATTATTTTTATTGGATACGTCGCCAAGCGAAGAAGCCGTAATAGGAGTTCTCCACACCAGAGCCCGAGACGCTGAGTCTCGTACCGCGGCTAAAATGGAACGAACATCCAAGGAGAAAGCATTCAGAAATAGGATGAAGAAGAAACTCCTTTTACTGAAAATTGTTTTCCTTATTAGTCCTTATAAGGATATAATTATCTTTTAATGCCTACGGGCCAAACTTATTTAAAACATCCATTAGTGATGTAGTGCCTACGGGCCAAACTTATTTAAAACATCCATTAGTGATGTAGTGCCTACGGGCCAAACTTATTAAACATCCAATAGTGATGTAGCGCCTACGGGCCATACTAATTGTCATATAAGACAAAAGGCAGTGGTGGTCTATGACTCCCTGTCAAGAAAAGGTAATGAACTTTGATTCACACCTAAATGCCTCGATCACAGACGATCATGGCTTATAAATTAAACTTGTCCACGTGACTAAGCCTTTTGTGCTATTACTAAATGCCTCGATCCCAGACGATCATGGCTTATAAATTAAACTTGTCCACGTGACTAAGCCTTTTGTGCTATTACTAAATGCCTCGATCCCAGACGATCATGGCTTATAAATTAAACTTGTCCACGTGACTAAGCCTTTTGTGCTATTACTAAATGCCTCGATCCCAGACGATCATGGCTTATAAATTAAACTTGTCTACGCGACTAGGCCATTTGTGCTATTATTAACTTATAAATTAGGGTTTATGATAAAATCCTGAATAAAATAAATATCCTTCCTTCCCTGCCAGTAGGCATTTTTAAAAAGAATCTTAAAGGTGAAATCTAGCCTACGCGGCCAAGATGGTGAAACCTACCCAAGGGATTCAGATCCTTGTTAACGCCTAAGAACGTGTTAGCACTCCTGACAAATGTGATTCGATAAATCACAACAATCAAACTTATATTGGATTCTTCCAATTTTCTTATCTAGCCTAGTGATTTAGAAATCATGGCTTGTGTCATCCTATAAGATGATCACATTATAAACATCCGATAGTGATGAAGTGCCTCCGGGCTAAACTGGTTGTCCGATAAGACAACGACAGTGGTGGTCTTGACCTCCTGTCTAAAAGTGTTGGACCAGGTCCAAGCATAATAGTCGGTAGGATCCATACGATCTCGACTAATAACATCTGAGAAGATGATCATATTATAACCATCCCTCAGAAGGGGAACGCCCACGGGCTATGCCTATTGTCCTAAAGGACAAAAGACAATTGAAGTCTACAACTCCCTGTCAAGAGAAGGGAATGAACGTGATTCGAACCTTAAATGCCTCAATTCTCTGAAATCATGGCTTACAAAGAAATTTAGAACTGTCCTTGTGACTAGGCCTTATGCGCCACTTTAATATCCTTAATGTTTTATAACTAGGATAAATACTAATTAAATATAACTAACAAGTTAACCAATATGGCTTATATTACCATGGTTGATAAATCGTCAAAGATGATGATTCCATAACAATCTCTGAATAAATCATTGTTAATAATTATGTAGCAATCAAGCTACATGGCTGGATTAGATGAAGTTAACAGTCGTTTGAAGGAGAGCAATGATACTACCGGAATTAATGTAACTGAAGCCGAACTGCAGGCAATAATAGATTATGCTGTTACTCGAGCTCTCGATCGACAGAATGATGAATCAAATGACACCCACTCCAAGACTCTATCTATGGCTCGTAGTAAGCCCCCTCCTAAAACATATGAGTCAAGGGGGGACGATGATCATGACTTGTCAAATCAAAGGAGTATTCCGTCTAGACAAGTTGTGTTTCATCAAGAGGCACCAGTTAAGACCTGTTCATATAAATATTTTATCTCCTGCAAGCCCAGAGACCTTACAGGAGAAAATGGGGCCATCGATTGCATGACATGGCTCGATGAGATGGACGCCGTTGTTGACATCAGCGGTTGTGCGGAGCAAGATGTTGTGAAATTTGTTTCACAATCATTTAAAGGAGAAGCGTTGGCATGGTGGAGATCATTGCTCCAAGCCACGGGGAAAGTTCTACTCTACAACCTATCTTGGGGTCAATTTGTTGCTTTAGTCAAGGAAAACTATTGCCCTCAGCATGAAGTAGAAAAGATAGAATCAGACTTCTTGACTTTGGTCATGGAAAATTTGAATTGTCCGGCATATGTGACAAGTTTCAACACTATGTCCCGCCTAGTTCCTTATTTAGTCACCCCTGAACCTAAACGCATAGCGCGTTTCATTGGAGGCCTAGCACCAGAGATAAAAGGAAATGTTAAAGCATCTAGGCTAACCACATATAGGTCCGCGGTGGACTTATCCTTATCTCTCACCTTAGATGCAATCAGAATTAAGTCTGTTAAGGCTTCTGGCGAGAGAAGAAGAGAAAGAGAGGAGGAAAACTCTCATCAAACTAACAAGAAGCAGAAGGGAAGCTCGGAGCATGGGAAAGATTCCGAGTTGAGGAAGAACTCGAGTCAGTCTGATAACAGACCCAAATGCAATAACTGCAAAAAGCAGCATTTTGGAAAATGTACAATAGACCCACGCGCTAAATTGTGTGGAATTTGCAAGACCAAAGGCCACAAAACCTTAGATTGCAAGGGGTTAAAGAACGCCACATGCTACAACTGTAACGAGGAAGGGCACATCAAAACCAACTGCCCAAAGCTTATAAAGAAGCCTGAGAGGCCAGGAAAAACAAATGCATGAGTCTTCCGGATGAATGCTAGGAAGGATAACTATATAGCAGGTACTTTTCCTTATCAAGCAGTTTATGCAGAAATTTAATTGATACTGACACATGTGATTCAATAATGAACGATCACTGTTGAGAACTGTTGTCTCCGTCTTAGTAGGACTTCGGTCATTTTATACGAAGAAGGAACTGGCCGATGATACTTTAGAAAATGCTCCAACAAACCTTAGATGGATATTTTATATCTAAATAGGAATCACTCTTTTCTGATATTCCTATGACAAGCTTTCAAGCTACCTAAATTGTTTAATATAATAAAGACAGATGTGACGTTTTGATTCTCTGTCAGAAAAGTAATGGACTAGGTCCAAATCCTTAATGCCATTGATGGTCTTTTGCGACCTAGGCTAAGTAGTATTAATATATTTTAAATAACGTTCATTAATAATGTTAGTGCTATAATAGCCTGTATAGGTGATTGACACCATGGTTAGTATATATTAAGGCCATCAGAGTGAAAAATAGCAGTTGTTGGATTTCAACTAAGAAATTGTTTTATTGGTATTAGGAACCAATATCGAGTATGGCAAACTCGGGTAAGATAACAGTCAATCGCGCCATTGATGACGCGACACATGCTAATGATGCTGAAATTGTAAACCTTAGAATTTCCAAAGATGTTCTTCAAAATATGATAGACGCAGCCGTTGGAAAAGCTGTGAAGAAGGCTGTGAAAAAGTTAAAGGAGCCCCATGCTGCTCGGTCCAAGTTTTATCTAGGACCACATTTCCTTGCTCTTAAGGAGGATCTCGTTCATGCCTCGGATGCAAAGGATGAAATAAAAAGGAAAAGGGAGGTAGATAACTCCCAGAGTTCTAAGAAAAAGAACAAACAGAAGTCTGACAAGAAACCAGTATGTGAGACCTGCAAGAAGCGCCATTATGGGAAATGCAGGTTCGAACTAAGATCCAAATCACAGCCCAGGGCTTGTGGGATCTGCAAGTCTAAGGGACATAAAGCATTGGACTATAAGGACATGAAGAATGCAGTTTGTTTTGGCTGTAATGAGAAAGGCCACATCAAGACTACGTGCCCTAAATATGTCAAAGGAAATGCGGCGGAGGAAGTAAAGCCAAAAATTGAAAGCGCCTAAAGTGCCTAAGCTGGCCCATAAATAATGACATCAGGTACAATTCCTTGTCGTTTTATCAGTAATTTAAATGCTAAGGGTTTTATTTTGGTTCGGAAACCAGTAAATCCTTCGTAAACTATAAGTATATCAAATTTTTAAAACTATTCATAAGGACTATATATATATATATATATATTAAGTGTAAGGTAAAACTTACAAGTAGAAAATTTACCAGGACTATTTTCCGTTCCTGTAAGAAATCGATAAGTCGCAAAAATGGTAGAACCGGCCGTCCCCGGAATCGAATCTGGGTCTAGGCCGCACCCTTTCGCGCGCATAGCCAACCGAGCTAGGCGCCTAGTTTGTGAAAACTTCCATTTCGATTAAATATAAGCACTTGTATAATAATAAACCTTCATAAACCATAAGCCTAGTAAACCTTATATTAGCCACAAGGTATAAATTACCAAGGAAACCTTAGTAACCGATTCTTCTCGTATCGGCAAGGGATCCTTCCGAAAGATCTAAGGGTACTCTTTCTTCGCATAGAATACGACAACATATGTTATTTTAATTATTATTATTTTTTTTTCTCTCTGTTTCTTCTCATTGTTTGATATCGCCTGCGAATGCCAAACTATGTTTGATAAGAGTACCATATGAGGATTTGCGTATCCAAGTATGTCCCATAGATTGCTTCCATGCCTGATCAGCATGGAGGTTTAATGCATGGGATCCCCGAAGATATCCCAATAGTCATATTGTACTAAAGTCGACTAGTAGTATTCAAAGAAGATATCCAATATAAAAATGTCCTTATAAGTATCTCTACTTAGGCATCTTTGCAAAGGCAAAGGGGATGTGTCATTTATCTGACACCGACAGCGATAGATGAGCCAAAGCCTGAGAGTACGGAAATCTCTGACATCTTTATGTGTCATAATTAGCTTCCTTATAAGAATTACCATGTTCACCTCTTGAGAGGCTAGTAGAGTTAAGATCTATATCCCATTTCAGGTTATTCTATTATGAAACCTTCAAGGTAGCTAGTACCATCATTGGAAGAATCGAAACCCCAAATAAGTAAGTTTAAAAATAAAGGATTCATATAGCCTAACTCGATATCCTGAAGAAATCGGTATTGTTAATTAAGAAAGACGGTTCATTCTGCTTATGCATTGAATACCACAACCCAAATTAACCAACAATTAAGAATTTCCATCAGCTGCCCAGGATCGTCGATTGTTCGACTAACTGAGAGAATTAACTATCCCTTAAGATTAGTTTTAAGTAATGGTTGGAAGAACCATTTCACATTAAGATAAGCATTCCTATAATAGTGATGTATAAGTATCAAGGCTACTCCTTTGGGGACCTTGCTTAGATGGAATGTTAATTATCTATTGCTAAATAGAAGATTGGTAAGTCCAATCATCCGGTCTGATAGTTGCCTTGGAAACAACGAATAAGATCAGGCAAATCCATGATCATCTGTAAGATTGCCGGTTTCGGCAGAAAAGTCAAAGAGTTGTGAAAATAGCAACCCTCCTAAGTCCTTGTTAAGAAATAAGGTTCATCAAAGACATCACTCTGGAAGGGTGTGCCAAATTAATAAGTATCAGGCTAGTTAAACTCTGATTATATATAAAAATCATTCGAAGGAATCGAATGTATCATAGATCATATAACTTATGAGCTAAAAGCTTATTTAAGGAGCTTGGTGGAACTCGCAATGTATTACACCCTAAGGATTAAGGGATATGTTTCGCCAATAAGCCAAGAAGCACTATCACATAACGGTTGGAAGACTTGTGATATAATGACAAACCCGTATCGAATGCGGATTCAAGACGCAGAAATTTTCACTTCGAAGTAGGTGATAAAGTGTTACTTAAGGTATCGCCCTAGAAGGGGGGTGATCCTATTTGGTAAGAAAGGCAAGCTAAGCCCGAGATACAAAGGACCTTTCGAGATTGTCGAACGTGTCGGGTCAGTCGCTTACAAGTTAAACTTGCCTGAAGAGCTTAGCGCTGTTCATAATGTGTTCCACATCTGTAGTTTGAAGAAGTGTTTCGCTGACGAATCACTGGTTATACCGCATACAGATATACACATAGACGAGAGTTTGAAGTTCGTGGAAAAACCTTTGTCGATTGAGGATCGACAGGTGAAAAAGCTTCGAAGGAAGTACATACCTATTGTAAAGGTCAAATGGGATGCCCGTAGAGGTCCCGAATATACGTGGGAAGTGGAATCCACGATGAAAGAGAAATATCCCCATTTATTTCAGTAAATCTCGAGGTCGAGATTTCTTTTAAGGGGGTGAGGATGTAGCACCTCGAAAATTTCGTCCAATAATGTCTTGACACGTGTCATAAGGTTCCGGTATGTGAAAATATACTTTAGAGGGACTAAAATTGACAAACAGTGAAAACTATGGAACGTAAGGGTCCAAAGTGTCAACAATGGATAAATAGACTCTATGATAACCCTACATAATGTTCATAACCTTAAACGGATGGTTCATGGATCATACGAAGCGAGAAATGCACAAAAGTGAGGGATTACAAACTATAGGGGCCAAAAGTGTCAACATGTTGAAATTATACCTCTGAGTGAACTTTTGGCAGACCCGAAGCATTATAATGCTAAAATATACTCACTAGAATATGTGGTAAAAATTTCGTGAAGTTTCGTTAACGTATGAGAAAGTTATGGCCAAAACCGTACTTGAGGGACTAAAAGCGTCAACATCGAATTTCATGGCTTTTCGGTTGAGCGCAAAGTTATCCGAGGACATTACCATGTAGGTAAATGTCCCAAGGTTTTTAAAAACCAAGTTTGGGGGTTTACAAGTCAAAATAAGCAGCCGAAACATCGCATGCAAGTTCAGGGACCAAATCTGCCATGTTTGAAACTTGTTTGGCTGATCAGAGGGTCAGGCGACCCGCCTGGACATGCCCAGGCGGGCCGCGTGGGACTGCCAGTAACAGAAATCGCGAAAATGACCATTTTGGGTCCGAATTTGAAGTTGTAAACAGCTGTTATCACCTCTCTTTTGATCCAATGAAAGTCCTTGCATGCCTAGGCTACTGAGAACTTGCTACTACCTCTGATTTCATCCATAAAACAGATCAAAAGCTCATTTCTTTGAGCTCATGCATTGTGATCAAGAACATCCAACTTGTAAAACTCTCAAGACAACTTCCTGGAGCAAATCTGAACGTCAAGGCAACATCCTAGTGTTAACTAAGCATCAATAGGAGCTTTGTAAGCTTCTAATTCAGTCCTTAATTCGTTCTTGCATCGATTATTAGTAAAAGTCAAACTGATTGTTCATACACTTTGACTTTCTGATTAAACGAGTTTCACTCAGTCTTTTCTCAAATTGAAACCAGATATATGTTGGTATTTACGTGGGAAACAAACCCTCAAAAGGGTATTCTCTGATTCCCACTTAATGCATGCTAATTGTCGAGTCAAACTTGTTTCTAAAAAGTCAACAGAAATGGTTTTTGTGAAAAATAGCTTAAATGGTAATGTAGATGACATGCAATCTGTTTGATCATCATAGATAGCTTTATAATGAATATAAGAATGTGTTTTACCATGATCAACTCGACAATCCTTAGTATAGATACGAATCGGAACCGAAAGTCTTGTAAAACGACTATTTCGTAGACCATCGATTCGGATTCGTACATGCATGTTTGAGATCTGTATTGGTTTGACCATTTTTACTTTGGTAAAACTCTCTGGAATTTTTATATCTCGAGTCTATTCTTAGCCGATTCATTTGCATGTTCCGATTTATGCTTAAAGTTGACTGTTTTGCCCTTTTTGATATAAAACGTGATCTTTGGAAAAGTGAAAGAGTAGAAATCTTTATTTTTAATATATAAACTTGCACCGAAAGTTTGAGACCAGTTGGTGGTCCAGATTTTGAGTTATGGCCGATAGCGTAATAACTATATTTTAAAATTACATAAACGGCGCATTTCGCGTATAACCTATTTCAGGCCACGTTTTGATATAAAACTTTTTACCCACTGATGTTATATAATATTTTGGGATTTTTGATGATTTTTATTTAATTTTTGGCTGATCGGATCATACATCGCTTAGTCGATTCGGTTAACGCCGGTTTTGACCGTTTAAGCCATAAAATGAGTTTTATACATTCTTTTGACTCCAAACCTTTTTCTACTGATTTTATTTGTTAAATAAATTATTTTGGGCATTCTAGAAATATAAAAATCTCAGCTTTCTTTTAAAAACCCGGAAACGGCTCTAAATCGCGTTTTAAGCGTTTTTAACGCGTAGTAAGCGTTATACTCATTTTAAACATATAAGACTCATACCTACTGATGTATTTAGTATATTTTCATATAATAACAGTAAGTATAAATGGTTGAGCTCAGATTTCCAGTTTTGGCATTTTTAGCCCTTGTGAAATTACCAAAATACCCCTACGGTGCATAGTTTGATTTTAAATGACAAGTTTGGTATATGGGTCATACCCTACTGTTATAATATGCCAAAGTAAGTATATTTACTGTATAAATCAGACCTATAACTCAGATTTCCAATTTAACTCTTTTATAATCTTTTAAATGACCAAAATGCCCTTATGAGGCGTAAATTGAGTTTAAATACATTCGGGGCATAATAGGACATAACTTGCTGATATTATATCATGTTTAAAGCATATTATCTCAGGGAACTTGCATATGACTCTTTTGGTTACCCGTAACGCCCTTTTTGCGTTCGGTTCGGTTTACGTAACTAGATTGCGTAAATTGACCGAAACGGGTCAAACGTTATCATTTTTATCTCAAAATCCAGAATGTATTTAGTATACCCATATTATACAAGTATTCAAACTTGCCGGGTCTAAATCACATTCTATCCGGTCTTTCGCTTAATCGTGCGCTTGTACCGTATCGCCCTTAAAACTAACCGGTCAAAGCTTAGGCTTAATTAAAGACCCGTTAGTATTCTAATTAGTTATTTATACCATCGTTACAGACTAGAGCTTTCCGGTAAATTGTACCTACGCTTACTTAGGAATACGGCTGGGTTATTATTCTTACTATTTAAGACAGGAGCTAGCTCAGGTAAATACTTTTAACTTATTTTCCCTTATACGGGTTTGGGATACGGTATTATAAAAATACCGCTTGGTCGGGTGTAGAAACTGTTTAATCGGAGATGATTAAATTGCATAATCCCGTTTTAATCTGTGTTGATTGATAACAAATAACATTGGGGGTTAATGACCGTGTCCTGGATATCCTTGGCTCATTTTAAAAAGTGAATGGCCACGACGTAAGCACAAGGTGTAGGCAAAACACCTCCTGTTGCATATGTATAACGTATACTCACTCGTGAGATTATCTTCTTGTGAGATTATATTTGTGGTGTGTCGATTAATCTTGTCCGGCTTGTATTGTATAATCACCGGCCCTAAATGTTGGACAACCATGTAAATCGGATACAAGATTTTTATTAATAAAATTGTCCCAAGTATAAAGATTAATTTTGCCTCTGTGCATTTTAATCAATGTGTCAAGATGTTTTGTGCCGTTTGCACTCGAATCACTTTTCAAACTCTTTTTCCAAACTGAGTCAGTTAATTGTATTTACCAGTGTAAACTGACGTATTTTCCAAAAGGTTAAGTGGCAGGTACTATGCGTAATTGGCTGGGAGCTCGGGGCGTTACTAGGGAATCTTGCAAATCCTAGATGCCTAAAGTCTATTGAACAGTTTTCTTTTATTGATCCGCCTGTGGATCCTTTACCTTCCGTTGTAATACTTTGACATTACTTATATTCGGAATGTAATATATTTATCTTTTGCTTCCGCTGTGCATTTATATATTGTGTTGTTTGTCTATGATGATGCCAACTACGTCACTATACTCCCCACCGGGCCCACCGGTGACACGTGGAAAATTGGGGTGTGACAACAATGCTTCAAATGGAGCTGCCTTAATACTTGTATGGTAGCTGTTGTTGTAGGAGAACTCTATCAATGGCAAGTGTTTCTCCCATCCTTTCCCAAAGTCGATTACACATGCCCGTAGCATGTCTTCAAGTGTTTGGATAGTGCGCTCGCTTTGACCATCCGTCTGCGGGTGATAAGCGGTACTCATGTCGAGTTGGGAACCAAACGATTTATGCATTGACTGCCATAACTCTGAAGTGAAACGCGGATCTCGGTCTGAAATGATAGAAGTTGGCACCCCATGCCTAGAAACCACCTCCTTAAGATACACTGCTGCCAGCTGAGAGAATTTGTCTGTTTCCTTGATTGCTAGGAAGTGTGCTGATTTCGTGAGGCGATCAACAATCACCCAAATGGTGTCATTCCCAGCCTGAGTTCTTGGTAGTCCTGTCACGAAATCCATGGCGATCTGTTCCCACTTCCATGTGGGTATCTCTGGTTGTTGCAGTAGACCTGAGGGCTTTTGATGTTCCGCTTTGACTTTAGCACAAGTCAAACATTTGCTGACGTAGGTTGCTATGTGGGCTTTCATTCTAGGCCACCAGTAGGTAGTTTTCAAGTCGTGGTACATCTTATCTGATCCAGGATGTACAGAGTAGCGTGATTTATGTGCCTCTTCCATTACAAGTTCTCGTAAGTTGCCAAAGAATGGGACCCAAATGCGTCCAGTTACGTAGTAAGCACCGTCTCCCTTTCGTTCTAGTCGTTGCCTCGAGCCACGTAAAGCTTCAGCTCGAACATTCTCTGGTCTCAACGCTTCTAACTGAGCGTCTCGTATCTGGGAAGGAAGGTTGGACTGGATCGTGAGTTGCAATGCTCGCACACTCCTAGGTGCATTATCCTTTCTGCTGAGGGCGTCAGCTACAACGTTCGCTTTGCCCGGATGATACTTGATGGCACATTCATAGTCGTTCAATAATTCCACCCATCGTCGTTGTCGCATATTCAATTCTTTCTGGTCGAAGATGTGCTGGAGACTCCTATGGTCGGTGTAGATGGTGCATTTGGTACCGTACAGATAGTGCCTCCAGATCTTCAACGCAAATACCACCGCTCCTAACTTCAAGTCGTGTGTCGTGTAGTTCTTCTCGTGCACCTTCAACTGACGAGAAGCATAAGCTATCACCTTCTCGCGTTGCATCAACACGCAACCAAGACCCTGAATCGAAGCGTCACAATAAACCACAAAATCTTCGGTTCCCTCTGGTAACGACAAGATCGGTGCACTGCAAAGTTTCTGCTTTAACAACTGGAAGGCCTCTTCCTGCTTCATTCCCCAAGAGTACGCCGTGTTCTTCTGTGTCAGCGAGGTGAGGGGTTGCGCGATTTTCGAGAAGTCTTTAATGAACCTTTGATAATACCCTGCGAGACCAAGAAATTGTCGCACTTCAGACGGAGTCTTTGGTGCCGCCCAATTCTTAACTGCATCCACCTTCGCAGGATCCACATGTATCCCTTTCTCATTAACAACGTGCCCAAGGAAATGCACTTCTCGAATCCAAAAGTCGCACTTAGAAAATTTCGCATACAGCTGTTCCCTTCTCAAAAGTTCCAAGATGAGACGTAGGTGACGCTCGTGATCCTCCCTGTTCTTCGAATAGACTAAGATGTCATCAATAAACACTATAACAAACTCGTCGAGATATGGCTTACATACGCGGTTCATGAGATCCATGAAAACCGCTGGTGCATTGGTCAATCCAAACGGCATGACCAAAAACTCATAGTGTCCGTAGCGCGTTCGAAAAGCCGTCTTAGGGACATCTTCTTCTCTAACCCTTACCTGGTGATAACCCGATCTTAAGTCGATCTTGGAATAGAAAGTTGACCCTTGCAGCTGGTCAAACAAGTCGTCGATGCGTGGTAACGGATAGCGGTTCTTAATGGTCACCTTGTTGAGCTCTCGATAATCAATACACATACGAAATGACCAATCTTTCTTCTTTACAAATAGTACTGGGGCTCCCCAAGGCGAAGAACTGGGTCGAATAAAGCCCCTGTCCAACAACTCTTGCAGTTGATTAGACAGTTCTTGCAACTCTCCAGGTGCTAACCGGTATGGGGCTCGAGCAATCGGAGCCGCTCCCGGCGCGAGATCAATCTGGAATTCTACTTGACGATGAGGAGGTAACCCTGGTAGCTCCTCTGGGAACACATCAGCGAATTCTCGCACCACTGGTAGATCCTCAATCTTACTTTCTTCAGACTGAGCGTTGGTAACTAACGCTAACATTACAGGATACCCCTTTTGTAGATACTTCTGCGCATGCATGGCCGAGATAATACCAACCATCGTCCCACTACGATGTCCTTGAACTAATAATGTCTCCCCATCAGGGAGAGGGATACGCACGATCTTCTCTTTACACAAAATTTCTGCCTGGTGCTTAGACAACCAATCCATGCCTACCACTATGTCAAAACTACCGAGCGTAACGGGAAGGAGGTCAATATCAAACACCTGACCCACGAGATCTAGTTTGCACCCAAAAAGGACATTCGAGGCTTCTATCGTTTTACCATCTGCTAGTTCTACTACTTGTTTAACTTCTAAAGGTGTTGGGGTTATCCCTAATCGTTGACTAAACTCTAGGGACACATAGCTCCAATCGGCACCCGAATCAAATAATACAGAAGCAATACAATTGTTAACAGGAAACGTACCAGTTACAACGTTGCCGTCATTCCTGGCATCCCCTGCTCCAAGCTGGAACACTCTGTCGCGAGCACCATTACCCCCGTTGTTGCCATTGTTGTTGTTGTTGTTCCCAGCATTGTCATTATTCGGGCGGTTGTTGTCGTTAGCGTTCTAGTTTAGCTGAGGGCAATCCCGCTTAAAGTGGCCCTCGTCACCACACTGATAGCACCCCTTCCTGAAACCCTGGTTCTGCTGAGGTGGTTGTCCCTGTTGCCTCTGGTTTTGCTGGTTCTGTTGCTGCGGGTGTTTGGGCTGGGAGGCCATACAATCCCTGGCCTCATGGCCCGCCTTACCACACCTGTTACATGTCCGACCACACGGCCCGAAATGATGATAGCCACACTTGTTACACCATGGCTTCCTCCCTGCATATGAACCCTGACTTTGGCTACTTCCCTGGCCTTGATTGACAGAAGACGACTGGCTGATGTTGCGGTTGCTGTTGTTGTCTGGCCTTTTCTGAGTCTGACCAGCGCTGGATGCTTTGTCGTAGTCGCTCAACTTCCGTTTGTTATCATTAGCAGATGTAGTAGCAGTGGGTGCAGCAGCAGTAGCGGCTGAAATGCGCGGGGGTAACGAATTGCTTTCTACCTCTTGGTCCACAATCTTATGAGTCAGACGAACGATCTGTGTCAAATCATTGAGATGGGCTGCAGTGACCAAGCTTTTCACACGCGGAGGCAACCCTTTGATGAATAACTCAATCCTCCGAGACATAGGCCGGGACAAGTTCGGGCACATGTCGGCCAGTTCATACGATCGCTTCACATACGCTTCGACTTCAGATCCAACCATCTTCAAGTCGTAGTACTCGTTTTCCAACTTCTGGACTTCATCCCGAGGACAGTACTCCTCCCTGATCAGTTCCTTAAAGTCTTCCCAAGTTGTGGCATTCGCTGCCTCGATGCCCAACAACTGCACCTGGGCATTCCACCACGTTAGGGCACCATCTGCCAAGGTACCCGCAGCATATTTCACCCTGTCCCCAGCGGGACAGTTACAGATAGCAAACACGGATTCTGCTTTCTCGAACCATCTCAGAAGCCCCACAGCCCCTTCAGTCCCGGTGAAGGTCTGTGGCTTACAGTCCATAAACATTTTGAATGTACACGTAGGCTGGTTGTTGTGGGGTTGCGCTTGCTGACCTAAATGACGGAAGGAAACACATTATAGAAGTGAAAAAGACGTGTACGCGATATGAGAGTAAGAGTACTTGGTACATTCCGTACCAGCTTGATAGGCTGCTAAGGCCTCAGCCACACGGGTATTGATTAAGTCAGTCAACTCAGCCTGAGTCATGTTGATGTTGCCACGTCCGTGTCCTCGTCCACTCATGATTCTATAGTTGGAAATGAACTGATTTAGGAGTCGATCAAGGTGGAATTCATGTATCACACTAATATCTATTCACTACCAAGTTCGTACATAAAATAAGGCAGAACCCTTCTCACGCTCGATAAGCCTCACTGGGACTTGCATGCACCCCGCGTTATTATTAAGTGTGCACCCATAATAATAAGGCAATTTGCATGCTTATCTCAGTGCCTCTTAGCTTGCGCTCGAAGTTTCCCCCGTTCAAACAACACAACAGATGGTATCACAGGTCTATGATTCACATGAGTCGAAGAGTAGTGTCACACTATCAAGTCACTATGGTGTTAAATGTTTCAGTTCATATACGTTGTGAGTGTGTGACTGCTAAGCAAGTAATGTATAAAGTGAGAGAGAGACGAACCTTGCAATCTGGAGCTGAGTGTCATGATCGATTTTTGTAGTTGTTTGGTTATAGTCTGGTTTTACAAAACGTTTTAAAACCTAGTTCACTATAACCAGTGGCTCTGATACCAAACTGTAACACCCCCAAAATCCCACCTGCGGAAATCCCGCGAGGCGTGTTACGCATCAGAGTTCGAGCCACCAATCACATTGAACCAATGGTAAATACTTAAATAAAACATAATATCAATTCCCAAAGTGTTGTGTAGCGGAAGCATGTAAATAATCGTTTAGCAAATGTTTCATAATAATACTTAAAACCAATGTATCAAATGTAAGATAATCCAAGAGCCTCGATCCATGACCACTCCAGCACTTCCAGATAGCAAGTCCATGTTCCAACCGTTAATGACCTACAAGCATGCAAACAAGTGTGTCAGACTACGCTGGTGAGTTCGAGGTTTTGTTAACGGATTTTTGTTACCATATGTATGTTAATGCGATTCAACGTTGCGACACGATGTTGCTCATGCTAGATACCCTAGGGAGTGTGCCCATATGTATCCGGGGAGTGTGCCCCTTGACAACCCCAATGCTCCTAATCGAGCATTGGTAATGATCGATCCCATGTACAATAACCAAGACCCAATTTAACTTTTTACCCAGAGTTTCCCTTCCAAATGTTTACCAGTTGTCCCAAACCACCGGGACGCATGCTTGAGAAAATGCAATGAACTCACCTGGGATTGCTCGGTATGATACACGAAAAGGTTCAGTTAAGCTACAACCACGTCCTAGCATGTTTATCATACAAGTCAGGTTTGTATTCAAGTATTGCACGTATGTTCTACACGTCTCGTAACAAGTAGTGTACAAGTATTGACCATCGTATTCACGTATAAGCATAACAGTTCAACAGTAGCTTCACAAAAACAAAGTCCAATTATGCGGCCCAATCAGATGGACTCGTAACAGTGTGCAGGCCCAATGACAAAGTGTACGTGTAAATGGTCTCGAGTCGAGACTAGGCGGTCTCGGGTTGTCCTGGTTTCACAGTCTCGAGTCGCAACAGGGTGGTCTCGAGTTGTCATGTTCTTAGTCGAGACTACACGGTCTCGAGTCACAACCGGACCCGCAACCGTGGTCTCGGTTTGTGTTGTTTTGTGTCGGTGTGTTGGTTTCGAGTCGAGACAGTGAGTTCTCGACTCGCAATCCATGTTGTAACTGATTTCCTTAGTTGCAGTTTATGATTTCCGTGATATCAGCTAACATCTTTGGCAGTTTCACAAATCAGATCAAACACAATTATTTCAATATTCAAGTATGTTCATATCACCGAAAATAACATCAATCCAAGAACAGTAATTCAATATCATAAGGGACATACAATCGGATCGTATGATTAACGAATTTTGAGTCTATTATGCAACCCTAAGTCACGTGTACAATAAACCAATCAATACCCCTAAATCATAATATCACAACCGGTTATCATGCATACACCCTAACCGAATTAGATCATCATATGCAAATACTTAACCATCTATCAACAATCATGTATCATTTAAAATCCATCATGTGAGACATGTATAACCACATATGATAATCCAACAATTAACAAATACTAACCGGTTGAGAGGGATAGAACGATCCGAACACGAGGATCTTCGAGAGTTTAGAGATTGCCGCCGGTTCCAAGGGAAACGAGAGAGAGAGAGAGAGCTTCTAGGGTTTGTGTGATTTCTAATGTTGCAAGTTGTGAGAATGTTACTAACATTCTAGGTACAATTCGGTTAAGAGGAGGATGGGCCGAATCCTCACTTGGGCTGCCCTAAAGGTCTCGAGTCCAACAACATGGACCGGATGGGTTTGTGTATTTCGAGTGGGTCATGCAAGCATGTAAACAACAATCACAATTTCACACAAGGCACAAATAACATGCTATTCAAATAGGGTTCACCTAATCACGTAACGTTACACAAAAGTAGGTTCGAAATACGAGTTGTCACACATTTGGTCTAAGTGACCGATTTTGTTGGCGAGATGATATTTATTACCATCTCATCTACATGACTCGCTCTGGTTTACACCGTGCGGTCATTTCACTTATTAATCGTTTCTTAACGATTTTTAGTCTACCATGGCTTACGTCCTACCGTGTCTTTCAAAACCAATAGTTATGGTCATCGCATGACCAATTTACCGTTTTACCCTTATTGTTTGTTTTGGTTTACCCTATAAGGTAACCATTCAAAAGTTCATTTTTTTTCATTTGTCATAAAATGATCGAATTACCGATTTAACTCCTTTTAAACCATCAACATGGTTTCTTATTATGTTCGACTATCTTGTTCCGTACGTCTACACGCCGGAACATCATACCTCGATTTTGTATTTGTCTTATTCATAACTAATACGATAAGAGAGTATTTTGAAATATAAGACTAGTGTAAGCTATACTTACCTTGCATCCGAATTATGCTTTTCCGTCATTCTTGCTTCGTTTGACCCGCTTCCTTCCCAAGCCTTCACCTAGCTTGCCAAGCGTTAAACTATCATTGTAATTGTAAGATGGTTAGGTTAGTCGTAATCATTTACGACTATTCCATCCTACTCTTCTTATATCGAATTTACCATCCGATCATACACTTGGTCGATTTGACTTTTTAAAGTCAATCGACTTATCAACTTATTCATTGCACATTTTCACTCTAATTTCAACACTTTAGTTTTCATTTAGGCATTTTAACAAACACCTAATGTGCATACATTGTTTTTACACATTTTACAACTAGTTCATAACTAGTTATTTCTACTAAACATAAACATAAACATAATTTCAATTCTATTATGTCTAGCATGCATACCATTCTCAGATTCATCTCATGGAAATCAATTAACACCATTTTAATAGTCATAATTCTAGGGTTCATCTTACTTCTACAAAACCCATTTAACACATAAATGGAGTATCATGAAATTCACAATTGTGAACCTCAATTCAACAAGTAAATGTCTAGGGTTTACTCCTAGACATAAAATCATTCCTAATTTCATCATTGGATCATAATCCATCAATTTATTTGCAAGTAACCTACTTGTCTCGAATTTCAACTTCAACCAATCTAGGTTTTGTGACATACCTTGTGATCCCCATGACTTGGTGATCGTTTCTACGCGTTCATGCATCGATTTCGGTCTTGGATTGACCTTCAATTTGGTAGATTTGTTGAAGGTTAGGGTTTGGCTCCATGGGGAGCTTCCCCTGGTCGTACGCACACACACACACACACTCTTAGTGTGTGTGTTGTGTTTTTATTATTTGTTTTAATTAACTAAACTTTTCCAAATATCTAACTTTGGTCCCTCTTGTTTCGTTAATTATTAAGTAGGTTATAACCTACTTATTAACAATCCATATTCCCTCTTATTAACCGGGTCAAACATTCCTAGTTAGCTTAGCGGGTTCGGGAATATTTATGACTAAGTTTATTTTAGGTCCCGTCAACTCGGGCCTTTTAAACACTTTATTTATCCATAAGCCTTTGTATAACTTTTATTTAATATTAGGATAATTTATTTAAAAACCTAATATTTACCGGGTTAATTTTTACCACTAACGGTATTTTACCCGTCGTCACTATTAACGTGGCTTGATTACCAAACCCGTTTTTTGGGGTGTTACATTTAGTGACTATATTATGTCGTTATAACTTAGGTTGTTGATATCAGTCCATTATGACTCCTCCATGAGATAGGTTTTGTCTGCTGACATAAAGATATACCCGAAATTACAAAGTTAAAGTAATAAACCTGTTTTAATTCTCACTTCTTCTTCAAATTGTAGTCTCTCGTTTCTTTTAAAGATATTGTAATACTCCATTAGATGCTTCACATTAATCTAGACATATCTAGTGTGTTGCAATGTGAGTAATATCTAAACGAGTATAGACTTAAACTTACATAAGGCTTCCAATTAATGAAGCGTAAATAAATAATCTCATTTATCCTATTACCCTCCAAAGGAGAGCAGTATTTTGTTACATATGTAAGGACCCATTTAATGTTAAACTTATGGAACGGAACTAATGTCCCATTGGGTCTATCTCGGTATGTTATGATATCAATCACGTAAGAGATATCTCTGAGATCTATTATGTCAAAGTTTGTGTTAACAATGCTTTGACTTGTGTAACATATACTTGTCAAAAGAATTTCATCTATATAGACAAGTTTATCTTAGTTGCTCCCACTCATTTTGAGGTAGGCACATTAATCCACTTGGTTGTTGATGAAAATAATTACGTTAAGATTTCATCACATTATGATGTTTGCATTAACCCATACATGGATTTTATTGGCTTACAAATAAAGTGTTCTTCAACCTTCAGTTTAGAACTTTCAGGTTGTTTTATGAACATGTAAATGTGTCAGCCAGTTGTTAGGGAAAATTGTTTTTAATGTTCATCTAATGTAGCTTTAAACTATTATAAGCTACTAGAACAGTGATGATCCTCAAAGAAAACTTTGATAATTTATCTCTTCCTAAGTATAACCTTTGACAATCAATCATGCTTCTTAGTGTCTTAACGTTTGTATCAGGATTTGGTTTAGTTATGAACACTCTTAGGTAATTCAATCAAATCCCAAACGTTATACGAACACATAAAATCAGTTTTACTAGAAAACTGTTTTATTCCATTTAGAAGATTGATTGACACTAATGGCTTAATTTGAAGAGATAGGATCAGTAAACATTTCCAAAATCTATTTCAACTTCAGTTAGGGAGGTTATGTAATTATCAAAGTTAGTAGGCTTTTAAACCTAGATGACCTCCTGAGTTGATTATTGGGTTCATTAGAAGTTTCAGTTTTATTGATTAGCTCTTGGTTAGGTTGCTATCATTTTCATTCTAAGTTTGAAAGAGTTGGTGCAGTTTGGTGTACAAGAGGTGTAATCGGAGTTAAATTCGGAGTGAAATTTAATGACACTCTTCCCCCCGCCTCTTGTATTCCTTGCAAGTCATGATAAGGACTTTGACTACTCCCACTGACCTTAGAAATCTTTAGGAACTCAGCATGCTTAGGGTCAATATTTAACGACCAACAAATTCTAATGGAGAAACAAGTTAATGACGTCAGTCGTTGTAGTTTCTCTTGTTGAGGATTAAGTTAGTTTGGGTAAGAAATCTAAGTGTGCCCACAATTAAGAACAATGAAACTTTTGTAATAGTAGCATTAGATTTTAAGGAGACAAGTTATGATAGAACAGTGTCGTGATGGAGCGGTGTCTTGTACAAGATGTGCAAATTTAGGTAATGTAAAATTATTGCAAGTTATTATTAAGACACTTAGTGCTCCCACTGATCTTTAATATCTCTAGAATGCTACAAGAGAAGTTTCAATGAGCTACGTGACGTGGGAACCTATCATATATACGTTAGACTTTATTTGATTTCTTTAATGTCCAGATATCATAAGAAACTTTAGGGACATATTTAATAGAAATCTTATTTAGTATGTATATGAATAGATTTCTTCTAAGACCGTGAGCCATATGCAACAAAATTTAGATACAAGTTGATAGTCTTTTAAATGATAAATGAATTATGTCTGAATATTCCATTTGGAATAAGTTCCACGAATGTCAATGAATGACTTATGATGGACCCATGCTTATTCCTTAAGCCAAGTCATATTTTAGGGCTTTAACGTCATGATTTAAAATCACTTAAAATGAGATTAGATGAGTAATCATCCTCATTAACCATGTCATGATTTCTCATGAATTTTGGTTATAATGGATGAAATTTATAAGTCTCATTTTCCTTTTGTCAAATTCTCATTTGCATGATAACAAAAGTTGTGAAAATGTAAGGTATCATCTAGTTTCATCTTAGTAATGTTTCTATCCAGATATATAGAACAAATAAAATGAGAGTTTAAGATAAGTGTCACTTTATGTTGACTATGCAAACCTTACAATTTTCATAACATTGCTTAATTATGATACTATATTCTGATTAATCTTCAGAATATATAAGGTATCGAAAGGCGTTGTTAGAAGAGTGCTTATTATGGTTCCTATAGTCTTAACATTTAATTTTGTCACCAACTCTCATTTTAGTTATTTGTCGAGTTCTGGTAAGGAAACGTATGGAACTAGAGTCAACTAATCATGTGTTAATTGGAATATTAAAATTAGCAGACTTAAATATCATTAGGAAATGACTACCTAATTAACTTATCCAACTGTTCTTTTAGAGTAATGGATAGTCTCGTTGCTTATGCCTAGTCTAATGGCATAATTATGCAGTGAGATTTTCCCTTGAAGAACCTTAAAGTTGGAATTAACACTTGTAATTTGTCTATGGACCTTAGAACAATCCTCTTTTAAAGTATTAATGGTTGTAAGGTGAGTAACAACTTATTTTCCAGCTTCAAACATTTATTTCTTTGTACATATGTTGCTTATCAACACACTCATTATACTTTGGTACTTTTGAGTGTTATAATTGATTTATAAGGCATCAAATTGTACAAGTGAAAATCTTAGTATGTAATGTACTAGAAAAATGTACTTATTTCCATGCGTAATCCCTTAACTTTATGGGTCATGGTATTGTACATTATTATGTATATTCACATATACCACTTAGTTTTATAATTTATAATTTTAAATGAAGGCATGCATCTTAGGAGTTCTAGTGATTATTCCACAATTATAGATTAGTCTTAGGAAAGACTTAATCTGTAATAACCTTTTACTGATAGCACTTATTCTTGATTATCATAAGAGACATCATGTTCGATTTATCCTAATCATCATGCTCTACTTTTCTTCTGTAGTGCTTTATCAGAAGAGAGCAATAGGATTATCGTGTCTTAAGAGATAATCAAGGATTTCATTTAAGAGCTAATCTTATAGAAACTTTAAATAAAGCAAAACATTTTAGGTTTAAAAAAAAAATTAGAGTGGATGAGATATAGATTTATAGAAGAAAATTATAGTGAGTAAAAATTATGGGTACTAAGAATAAGGCAGACGAAATGATCATAAAAATTAATTAAGGATCATTAATATAAGGATCATTATGTGAAGAGGTTGTGATATTTCTATTACTAACATCAAAATAATAGACTTATTTAAAATTCTACTTAAATGAAGACAAATCAGCTATGGCCAGAAGTGTAATCATTTAAGCATGTGTGCAAAGTGGTTGTAACAAATCAGCTTTGGCCAGAAATTGAGACAATCACTTTAGTTATGCACTTGTTAAGTATGCCATCTATGAAGGAATTAAATTAGCTTTGGCCAGATATTAAGACATTCATGTTTATGATGCACACTTAACATAGCTTTCGTAATACTTGGATGATAAGTAGATGCATCAAATCAGCTTTGGCCAGAAATGATACATCAGAAGCTCATTCAAGTAAAGCCATTTTGTTTGTTTGTTTGTTTTTTTTTTTTTGTAAAACATTATTTGATCCTTATTAATTAACTAAGTATTTACAAAACCAATCATTTAATAGCAAACCACTTGTTAGCGCGGATCGAACTCCGCGGTGAGTTCGCTGGGGGGTGCAGGGGAACAGCGTGCCCCCGCACGGGGTTCGGGGCAGAGCCCCGAGCTAAGTCTTAGTTCACATTAAACATCCTAAAATAATGAGGTTTCGAGTCAGGTCTCGACTGAGTTATGAGATCTTGAGTCAGTTATGAGGTCTCGAGTGAGATCTCGAGTCAAGTCTCGACTCAGCTTATAACATTATGAGGTCTCGACTCATTAATGGTCTCGAGTCGCAACCTCAGTGTCTCGAGTCGCAACCTCAGTGTCTCGAGTCGTAATCATGGTCTCGACTGCTGTGAATTATGAGATCTCGACTCCTTATGAGGTCTCGAGTCGCAACCATGGTCTCGAGTTGTGACCTTTATGGTCTCGAGTCGCAACCTTATGGTCTCGAGTTATGACCTTATGGTCTCGAGTCGAGACCTTTGTCTCGAGTTGTACAGATTTAAGCCCTTAGTTGAAACCTCAGTGGTCTCGAGTCGAGACCTTATGATCTTGAATCGAAATCGTTGTCTCGAGTTATAAACATTTGAGAACACTTATGATTTCGAGTCGAGTTCTTGTGGTCTCGAGTCGAGACCTTTGTCTAGGGTGGTTAAAACTTATCTCGAAACTTCTGTTACAGCTATTAATGTGAAAACATAACCGAAAATTCGAATTGTTAGGGATTTTGAGATATGGTTTCCTGTTTTAGTGATGATCTAATTTTATCATAATATTTCGAAAATTATAACTGTATATCTTTTAACAGTTTTCGAATACACTTAACAGATTAAATTGGATCAAACAGGGAAATAACACTCAAAAATCCAAATTATATTCCAAAACATAAAGGAATTTCGAATTTTCCTAAGAACACATGATGAACCCTAAAAATAAAAAAAAACATGATTCTGGAACCCGAAACCTGAATTTTAAGGCTTTAAACAGATTTCGGTACATTTAAGATTTACCATTATGATTCCGAGTCATTTAAAAAACATTCTTTTCCCGAAAAACATTGATCTCGGCGCATATGACCCGAAAACAGCCGTGAGTTTTATTGAGTTTTCAAAACTTCTGTTTTCCAGATTTCAATCCCAGAATAATGGATAAAATCAGAACTGATTTATCAACATATGCTCTAATACCACATGTTGATCAGTTCTGTTTAGACATAATGGAAAACATGAAAACATACCTGATTGCAGCAGTACAGGCCAACAGAGAATCCAGATGGAGACGCAGCAACAGTGTTTGACATGATTGTCAGCTTGGTCTGGTTCCTCCTTAGGGTGCAATCTAATGATGGTGATGATGAAACCGAATAGGGTGTTCGGTTGGGAGAGAGAGGTCGATTGATGTTATGAGAGTAATTAGGTTATGTGTCTAACCTTAGAACCTCTACATAAGTCTCCTTATATATGCACCCAGGAGGAAACCCTAATTAGTTAATAAGGGTAATTAGACCCATCAACAATTACCAACTAATTATTTAATAGGATTGTTATATATTTTGATACATATAATGTAAATGATTATAATGGCTACTAGATTAAATATTAAATATAATATATTTAATCTTACACAGCATGCTACTCTAATTATATCTTTGACAACTTCTTTCTTCCTACCTTTAATCCCAATATGCTCATGAAACTCAAGCAAGTCCTTAACCGAAAAAGCCAAGATATTAGGAATCGAGCACCAGTTGTTAACAAACTGCCAAATAACCGCAAATGTTTCTTTTAAGCGCGTCGATAGTAGCGATTCTACCCAATGCTAGCCTCCAAATGAACACATTACATTTCATCGGCAACCACCTACACCACTCGATGACATACGGAACCGTGACATTACAACCTTTGTCAAGAAGATTTTTAATCCCTCCCACGCTGAAATCCTTATCAGCAGCCCCAATCCACTGCCATTTATCACGACCCCCATTCAACTCGAAACTGTAAAGAATACTACACAGCCTTACCATGTCGTTAACTTCCTCACCGGCCATAACCGGTCTCCTCCATTGCCAAGTATATCTCGGCCCTTCACTGCCAACCGTAACACGATCACAAACTTTGCAACTTTTGTTAGCTTCAATACAAAACAACGCAGGGAACTTGTATTTCAATGGTTCATTATCAAGTCACGGATCTAGCCAAAACAATATGTCCTCCCCATTTCCGACCTCACCTTTGAAAAAGTTCCGTAACGGAACGTCATCGATCTTCGTTTCAGATAACACGCTAACAATGTTATTCCATATCCCACCCAACGACTTTTTAGTAGGAAACATTTCCCGGTTTGATCTAGTATTGTGGATAGCACCAATGATGTTAACCCACAATTTATCCTTATCCGTCTTAAAACCCCATCCCATTTAGAAAGGAGAGACATGTTTATATTTTTAAGCTTACTTAGCTCCAAACCACCACTATCTTTTGGGGGAGTCGCATGATTCCATGCCACACAATGGATCTTGCCATCCGATCTATATGTCGGTGTAAGTGTAAGTTCTCGCGCACATGACTTAATTGCTTTTTATTTGTTTTCTTCAAGTTTCTAGAAAATGATAATTAATTAATTAGATTATTAACGTCTCGATTGAGCAAATCTTTAGTTATTGGCGTTTGATTCCAATGAAATTCTGGAATCCTTCACATGCATTGTTAGTTGGCGAATTATATACTTTTGAATTATTAAATTCATTTTATTTTAATTACATAAATCTACCACGTGGTATGTGATAAATACAAATACCATTAGTTTATACGAAACCATTAGTTTATACAAAAACCACTTTAAGCTATATTAAACATAAATCTACCACGTGGTATGTGATAAAAATACCATTAGTTTATACGAAAACCATTCTAAGCTATATTAAAGAAAAGATAATCCAAACAGTCATCTTGTCCTGTTGTTGGCTACTTTGGAAAGCTCATATACTATTAACTATTACATTATTAAACACTTTACTTTATTATTTATTTTATGATAATTACATAAATCTACCACATTATGTGATAACTACAAATACAAATACCATTAGCTTATACGAAAACCATTCTAAGCTATATTTGAAAAAAAGATAATCCAAACAATCGTATTGTCCTGCTGTTAGTTACTTTCGAAAGCTCATAACGAGATAGCTTATATTTATTTTTAACATAACATCAACTTCGGTGTATAATATAATTGAGGAAACCAGAATGTCTTATTTTATCTTTTGATAAAAAAACAGGATGAAATGAACCGTCTAATAAGACTTGATTTTAAACCAGTGTGCTTTAAGACGGTGTTGAAAACACCGTCTTAAAACCCATATCACCCCGTCTAAAGCTCTGTTTTGTAGTAGTGTATCATTCACATAATTACATTAAAAATCATTTTATTATCTTTCTTATTTTTAATTAAATAAATGACCTTTTTTATACATTTATTAGTACCTTTTTTTCTCTCATTCATTTACAACCATTTTAAAAAAAATAAATGCGGAGGATTAGTGTCTTCCCAAATATACAAATCAACACTAATATTTTTTCTTTCCTTTACTTACAACCACTTCCTAAAATATGAAGAACTCACTCACAAATATATGAAGAACCTGCTATGAATGTTATGTTGTAATCCAATAGGCTTTTAGCTACTTGATATAAGACTTTATTTCACTTTAATATAAATACAACACCATTCATTTTTTTATGAAAACTATTTATACTATCCATATTCATTTTTATTTTTATACTTTGTCACTCGTTCAAAGATAAAAAATTTTTGTTTATATTTTACCATTCCGATCAATGCACCTTCTCTGGCCAATGAATGACTCTTACGAACGACCAATCTTCCGGCCAGGTTGTGTTTACCGACGGACATCCCATCGGTAATATGTTCGTAAGTATCATTTTTCCTAAAATTAAAAATATAATAAAGATTCTTTTAGTTTTCCCCAATAAACATACAAACAATTCAGCAAATAACAAATAATTACGCAAATGATGAAACTTAATTAAAACCTCTTGGTTTCTAGTCTTTGGCTTTTTTATATGGGTCACAAAGAAACTACGACAAAACAGTGTATCCCTCACTAATCTATGCAGAACGTGTTGTGAATGCTCTTGATGTTATCATCCTGTAGGCTTTTAACTACTTGCTAGAAGGCTTTTTTTTTTGCACTTTAGGGTATGTTTGACATGAAGTTTTTAGGAGCTTTTAGAAGCTTCTAGCTTTAAGCTTTTAAGAAAAAGCTCCTACTTAATAAAAAGTTTTGTTTGGTTAAAGGAGCTTGAACCTTTTAGGTTAGGAACTTAAAACTTTTGGTTACGCTCTTACTAGTAGCGTTTAGAAGGAGCTACAAGCTTCGGGGAAAAAATGACTATTTTAACCTCTAAAGATAATAAACATTTTAATGCACAAACTTTTTAAATTTTTAATTATGTTTATTTTGGTCATTTTGATACATTACCAGCTACAACTACCAGCCACCAACTACTTTTGCCAAACATACCCTTAATATAAATACACCTCCATTCAATTTTTTTATGAAAAATATTTATACTGTCCATATTCATTTTTATTTATTATACTTAGTTTTGTTTCTATTTTACATTCACCTAACATCTTTGACTGATGCACATCTTTGACCGATGCCCCTTCTGTGGCCAAATTTATGTTCTCCAGCCAATGAACGACTCTAACGGACGACCTTCCGGCCAGGTTATGTTTACCAACGGACATCTCATTGGCAAGTATCATTTTTCCTAAAAAATACATGATTTAGATTCTTTTAGTTTTCCCCAATAACATCATTTGTAGTGGTTATGGTGAATAATACCCCACCCATAGGCGTTTTTCGTCATGTATCGTCCTTTTCAGTAAATGGTCGTTTTGAAGAAATGGGCGTAGTGGGATTATGCCCCCACCTTTGAACGTTGTTCCACACGTGGTACTCCCATAATTACCTAATTATTTTTTTTAATTTTTAAAACAAATAATATCCTATTGGCCATCAAACCTCCTCTCCGGCGTTGTTTTTAAAACGCTCCGGGCATATTTTGGTCGAAAAACGCCCAAGGGGGCGGAGAAGTGGGCGTCGTGGGGCGTTCTTTTCGAAAAAACGCCCAAAACGCCCAAACAACGAACGACTACACATGTTCTAAACATACAATTAATTCAAGAAATAACAAATAATTATGCAAATCATGAAACTTTATTATAACCTCTTGGTTTCTACTCTTTAGCTTCTTTATATGGGTCACAAAGATACAATGACAAGACTACGTATCCTCCAACCCCCACCCCCAAACCCCAATACTAAAGTTTAGAAAAAGTCATCGAAAAGTGTTTTTTAGTTGGATAATTAGATTACCAAATAATGACTTGTAACAATTCAATGAAATAAGATCCTAATCTACGTCTTACAATGATAGTATATCTTTGTCTTTGTCTATGACAGAAAAGCAATGTGTTGAGTTTCCTCAACTTGCCGATCTAATCTTAATTTAACGGAAGATATCCTGATATTAGTTAGACGGTATGTCGTAAATGGTTGTTGATTTTTCTCTAACCAAAACAATAACACTTGAGCGTAAACACTTTTCTGGCGTACTCATCACACACTCACGCAGACACACTTATGTTTGTATGCACGGTGACTAGTGAAGTGGTTATGCACTTATTTACTATTACGACATCAGGGTTTGATAAGTGAATATATAACAACAAGAATTGAGGACATATGTCTCATAATGCACAATGCACGACAAAAGAGTAAGTTATTTGTAATCATACACTAATTATGTTAGATTAGAATCAATACACAATCAATATACAATCAAACAAAATATAATTACATGCATTAGATATAAAAACTTCAATAAGATATGTATAATTAATTTAGAGAACTTACCGACAATGTGAAATTTAGAAAAACATCGTAAGTATTGTGTCTTAAACATTATAAAGAACTTAAAAGTCATGCATGAAGTTTGAGCGTTAGTCCACAATAGCTAAATCTACGATGTTAAAACCAAAACTCACAATCATCATATACATACATATATCATAAACAAACATACAAGCACATCACATACAAATAGAAATACAAATACAAATACAAATACAAGTACAAATACATCACATTACATTTTATATACACATACACATACAAATACACATCGACATACGAATACATACAACTCCAAAAAATTAGTAGGGCATTATACCTATCACATGTGGTAGTGACGTTGTAGTGGTGTGGTAGCGGTCTAGTAGCTGCATTGCAAGTGGTATTGGTAGTATTAGCGGAGGTCAGGTGGTGTTGGTGGTAGCGGTTTTGAATGCGTGTTGGTGGTAGCGACCGTCTGGCGGTGTTGGTGGACGCAACAGTGTATTTGTGTTGGTGGTAGCAACGATGTAGGTGTGTTGGTGGTGTATGGGTATTGGTGGTAGTGACGATGTAAGGGTGTTGGTGGTAGTGGTAGTGGTAGTGGTGGTGTAGGTGGTGTTAGTGGTAGCGGCCGTGTAGGGGTGTTGGTGGTAGCGACAATCAGGTAGTGTTGGTGGTAGCAGCGAAAGAGAAATTGGAAAAGTGTTTGGGTGAAAAGATAAATGAAAGAGATAAAAGAGTTGGGGTGATAAACACTATACTTCTCGACGAAAATCGTCGTCGGAAATCCATCGGTAAACATATATATATATATACAAACACACACACATGCATACAATCATACAATCATACATACATACATATATACATACATACATACATACATACATACATACATACATACATACATACATACATACATACATACATACATACATACATACATACATACATACATACATACATACATACATACATACATACATACATACATACATACATACATACATACATACATACATACATACATACATACATACATACATACATACATACATACATACATACATACATACATACATACATACATACATACATACATACATACATACATACATACATACATACATACATACATACATACATACATACATACATACATACATACATACATACATACATACATACATACATACATACATACATACATACATACATACATACATACATACATACATACATACATACATACATACATACATACATACATACATACATACATACATACATACATACATACATACATACATACATACATACATACATACATACATACATACATACATACATACATACATACATACATACATACATACATACATACATACATACATACATACATACATACATACATACATACATACATACATACGTACGTACGTACGTACGTACGTACACACACACACACACACACACACACACACACACACACACACACATACATACATACATACATACATACATACATACATACATACATACATACATACATACATACATACATACATACATACATACATACATACATACATACATACATACATACATACATACATACATACATACATACATACATACATACATACATACATACATACATACATACATACATACATACATACATACATACATACATACATACATACGTACGTACGTACGTACACACACACATATACAGACACACACACACATACACACACACACACATACATACACACACACATACATACACACACGCATACATGCACACACAGACACGCACACACACACACACACACATACATACATACATACATACATACATACATACATACATACATACATACATACATACATACATACATACATACATACATACATACATACATACATACATACATACATACATACATACATACATACATACATACATACATACATACATACATACATACATACATACATACATACATACATACATACATACATACATACTACATACATACATACATACGCACATATAAAATACATACATACGTACATATGAAATTTGATCACTTTTGCCAGTTTCATTCAAAAAGTTTATTAGTTTTTTTTTTTGTATCTAGACCATAGAGTTTTACAAATCTTGTCATTTCCATCCAGTTTGTTAACCCCATCCAAAATTTTCGTTAACATTTTTGTTAAAAGACAAAATACCCTTGTTTTTAAGATCTTTATTTAAAAGATAAATAAAATCTATAATAATAACAATCCGGAGATCAACACTATCGCCGCCAATCATTTCAATCGTTGAAAAGCTTTTAAGGTGAGAAATCATTGACCATTTAAGTTTCTGACGACAATGGTTATAGGAAATGATGACAGTGGTATTAAAACCTTGCAGCGGTGACAACAACAAGAAAATATGACCTCTGGTGGCCCAGTCATACCTTAGGGTTTGTTTTCGAGATCCCGATGGTTGATTAGGGTTTCTATTGGTAATTGTGTGATGGTTTTTCCACTAATAAAGTAGGCTCCGAAGATATGGGGTTTCATTTTCCTTGGGGTTTTCGAAACTACATGCGATGATGGTATTAGTTTGGGAGTGTGCACCGCTGCTCGAAGATCCTGTCTTGAGCCGAATGTGGTAGGGTTGATGGTTGATTTGGAGTTCTGAAGAATTCCCGACGGTTCTAGTTAACAAATCGTCGGTGGTTTGAGTTGCTGGTTTGATTGCTGTAGATGGAGAAGGGGTTGTTAACCTTTCCGGCGACTAATGTGGCCAACAGTGGCCGGAGGAAACGAGTGTGGTTGTTGATGGTGTTTTGTTGAAGAAAATGGTTGCCGAAGAAGACGATTGGGTGGTCGTCGAAGCTTGTGGCTAACGAAAGAATTAGGTAAAAAGACGAAAATACCGCTGATTTAGAGTAAAAAATGGATGGAGTTAACTACTTAAATGAAAATGACAAGATTTATAAACCAGGTCTAGATACATAAAAAACTTTTAGATGGAACTCACAAAAGTAACCAAATCTGTGAAAATAACACTTTACTCTTTAGAAAAAGAATACAATAAGTAATCATAACTAAAAATTGGTTGCAAGCTGGACCATAAAATATACAATATACTTACCCTGTACTTTATATAAATTTCTTATTCGGAGTTAAAAAGGACAAAATAATACATGACAAAAGAATACTACTTTCCATGTAAACTTCAGAATGTAAAGTCCCGTTTGCTATTCAAAAAAAAAAAAAAAAAAATGTAAACTTCAGAAAATGGTAATAAAATCGCATCGTGGTTACCATTTTGTGCCTTAATTTTATAAACGTTATTCACAGATAAATTAAGTTGTCACTTCCAGCGGCGGATCTAGAAAATCCGCCAAGCCGTAACGTTTTATAAATAAGCCGTAACGAAATCGAAAAAACCTTAAATTTTTCCAAGATTTACACTAATTTTCCCAAATTTTTCCGCGCCAAGCCGTAGCGGGCGTTGCCCCCCGGCCTAAGGTATATCCGCCACTGGTCACTTCGTATAATACTTTGTTAATAGTGATCTGTATTAATTAAGATATATTTTACAGTGATAATTACTTATAAATGGTGTTTAGATAAAATTTTAAGATATACTTTTTTGTGTGATAAATAACGTCTTGAAAAAGTAGATAACAATTTTAATCTATACATATAATAAAGTAAGTCGTATGAAGGACACATGTCATTAAATAGGAAGCCCTTTAATGTGTTTTCCGCCTAAATAGAATTATCAGCACCTATTATACTGTAGATAAATACTTTAAATTTCAAATATATCTGCTTTTATAAATCCTAAAATTAAGGAAGTTTAATTTTAAAATTTTGAATTCCTTGAACGTATAATATACATATGTGATTGGTTTTTCCTTTTTATTAAATTTAATTCCCTAATGCTTTTTTATTTAATTATCACTTAATCAGTTAATCTTTAATCTTTTAATTTATCATTACCTTTTATTAATAATAATAGGATTAATTTCATATATACCCTTACAAATTTGAAAAATTTCATATATTCCCAGCAAAAAATGAAAAATATCATATATATACCCTTACAAAAACCAAAAATATCATATATGTCCTTACAAATAGTTAAAATATCAAAAATACCCAATTTATTAAAAACAATCTAATAAATAGTCACTTTTACACTTTTTTTTAACTTTTAAGTTTTCTTATATGTTCATATTTTTATATAACACATTTTAAGCTTAAATTTATTTTTAACCTTTTTTTTGTTTTTATTTTTCTATTTTCATGTTTTTATATAACACATTTTAAGCTTAAATTTATTTCTACCCTTTTTTTGTTTTTATTTTTCTATTTTTTTCTATACACAATAGTATTCTCCATATATATCATATTTAAGCTAACTAAATTAAACTAAAAAAGAGTAAATATAATATATGAAGTTAAAGGTCATATATGAGATTTCAAAGTAAAAGTAATAGAACGTCTTACTCTCATATTAAATAATAATATGTTTGCTCCTCTCTTCTTTTAAATCACAATATCAAATCATTATTTTTTCTGCTTCCCCCTATTCTTAACCGATTGAATTATATATTATACAACCTGTGTAATATATGGTTTTATTCAACCTAATACACGTGTTTTTTTATAAATATATTTACCTTTTTATTACTTAATATATTAAATTATATTACATTTATTCAACCCGTGTAACACACGGGGTTCTAACCTAGTTACCCCTATAAAGATTATCAAACAAGAACAGAAATTTGTGCAAGCAATCGAACGTAATTAAGCAATTTTTATCAAATATAATCCAAAAACTTCGGGCAACCAATTTCTATTTATGATATATAATCGATCTGGTGTTAGTGTGTCGAGTTTGAAGCTGAACCGCCAGTATCAAAGTTTCATAAAAAACACATAAAGAGATTAATTCTCTCTTGGATAATAAGCAAAGAGTTAATACCTAATTAATTTAAATTAAAAGAATCTCACTTGAACAATTCAAAATAACAGGAAACTCTAGTGATTCAAAGCAATATGCTTCTAATCGAATGTTGTATGGCACATATAGGACATATAGCATGTATTTTTTTTTTTGAATGGCAAATATTTAGCATGTTCCTTTTTTAAGAGTGATAAGGAAAAAAATAGGGTTATTGGATTTTATCACTCTCAGCTATCGCCCTTTGGCCGTTGCCACCTGCAACTAACACTTTGACACCCGATACCCCCAACTTGACTTTTTGTTTGTACTTGCACCACTCAGTTAAATCTGCTCTAACTTGGTTAGTCTTTTGTCCTATGTGGCACCATTTCGCTGATGTGTACATGCTGATGTGGCTGATGATGTGTTATATCTCATTTATATTCTCTCGTATATAACAAAGACATCCCAAAAAAACCCTAATCTCCTCCACTTCTTCTATTCATCCCACAAAATCACAGTAATCACTTCGATTTATCCCACAAAAACCCTAATCGTCTCATGTCCACATGAAGCATAAGTTCTAATTGAGATGAGTTCCTCTTCCAATTCTTCGTGGAGTGTGAACCGAAACCCTAAATTGTTCAAGGTTGATTTGGATGGAAACTTGTATTGTCATCATGAAATTGTTGTTCTTTGCATAGCTGGTCCTAAAAGTGTTCGACATGGTGATCAACTTTATGGTTGCCTTGAATGTCCTGTAAGGTGTTTAATTATGGCTTGAACTTAAATTCTTGTTGAAACTGAAGTGGGAATATTGTTTTGTAGTTATCCGATTGCAAGTTCTTTATGTGGAAACAAGATTTCGACAAATTTTATCAAATATAATCCAAAAACTTCGGGCAACCAATTTCTATTTATGATATATAATCAATCTGGTGTTAGTGTGTCGAGTTTGAAGCTGAACCGCCAGTATCAAAGTTTCATAAAAAACACATAAAGAGATTAATTCTCTCTTGGATAATAAGCAAAGAGTTAATACCTAATTAATTTAAATTAAAAGAATCTCACTTGAACAATTCAAAATAACAGGAAACTCTAGTGATTCAAAGCAATATGCTTCTAATCGAATGTTGTATGGCACATATAGGACATATAGCATGTATTTTTTTTTTTTTTGAATGGCAAATATTTAGCATGTTCCTTTTTTAAGAGTGATAAGGAAAAAAATAGGGTTATTGGATTTTATCACCCTCAGCTATCGCCCTTTGGCCGTTGCCACCTGCAACTAACACTTTGACACCCGATACCCCCAACTTGACTTTTTGTTTGCACTTGCACCACTCAGTTAAATCTGCTCTAACTTGGTTAGTCTTTTGTCCTACGTGGCACCATTTCGCTGATGTGTACATGCTGATGTGGCTGATGATGTGTTATATCTCATTTATCTTCTCTCGTATATAACAAAGACATCCCAAAAAACCCCCCTCCACTTCTTCTATTCATCCCACAAAATCACAGTAATCACTTCGATTTATCCCACAAAAACCCTAATCGTCTCATGTCCACATGAAGCATAAGTTCTAATTGAGATGAGTTCCTCTTCCAATTCTTCGTGGAGTGTGAACCGAACCCCTAAATTGTTCAAGGTTGATTTGGATGGAAACTTGTATTGTCATCATGAAATTGTTGTTGTTCTTTGCATAGCTGGTCCTAAAAGTGTTCGACATGGTGATCAATTTTATGGTTGCCTTGAATGTCCTGTAAGGTGTTTAATTATGGCTTGAACTTAAATTCTTGTTGAAACTGAAGTGGGAATATTGTTTTGTAGTTATCCGATTGCAAGTTCTTTATGTGGAAACAAGATTTCGACAAATTTTTCGAAGCTCATTCAAACTGTAGTCCAAGTCCAGTAAGTTATGAAGAATTGAAGAATGAGAACTTGCAATTGCAGAACAAGTTGCTACTCGAAGAGAACACGATGCTAAAAAGATAAATTCGTGGTAAAAAGTCCATGTGGAAGCAACCATTTGTGTTTACTATGTGTTTTGTCATTGCCATATGGATGTACATTTTTGAACAAGTGATTTAATTAGGTTGTACAATATTGAACTTATTAATGAAAACCAGTTGACAATTGTTTCGTATGTTTATTCGCCAATTGACAGTTGTTTAGTATGTTTATTTGCCAATTGATAGTTGTTTTTGCATTGTACAGTCTTGACTTTTGCATCATTTGGTCTGTTTTGACCCATTTGGATGATTTGGTAATGACCAAACCAAAGTGTAGTCAACAGTGGTCTATTTTGACCCATTTGGATGATTTGGTAATGACCAAACATAAGTCAGCAGCCAACAGTGGTCTGTTTTAACCCATTTGGATCATTTGTTAATGACCAAACATAAGTCAGCAGCCAACAGTGCTCTGTTTTAACCTATATGGTTTATTTGGTAGTGACCAAACATAAGTCAATGATCAATAGTGGTCTGTTTTGACCGATTTTGATGATTTGGTAATGACCAAACATAAGTCAATGATCAATAGTGGTTTGTTTTGACCCGTTTGGATCATTTGTTAATGACCAAACATAAGTCATAAGTCAATGACCAATAGTGGTCTGTTTTGACCCATTTGGCTCATTTGTTAATGACCAAACATAAGTCATAAGTCAATGACCAATAGTGGTATGTTTTGACCCATTTGGATAATTTGTTAATGACCAAACATAAGTTAATGACCAAAACCTTGTGCAGCACCTTGTGATCATTTGGCATGACAGCACAGTGGTGTATAACGAGCCATTTGCATCTGGTCTGTTTTGACCCATTTCTTAATGACATCACACTGGTCTGTTTTGACCCTTGTGTCGCAAACTTGCATCTATAATGAGCCATTTACATAAACAACTTACCCCTGCAGCAGCTACTAACTTACATAAACAACTGATATATATATATACCACAACTGTAAAATGACCAAAATACCCCTGAAGTATTTAAAAGTTATATAACCCACTGCTATATATATACCACAGCTATAAAATGACCAAATAACCCCTGCAGATTCCTCATTAGAAGGCGCTAGGCGCTAGTCGGGCGGTGAGGTACAGCCTAGGGATTAATCGGGATTAATCGGAATGGGATTTTTGTATGTATTTTTTCAAAATTATATATATACCCAATAATATAAAAATAATACTTCAAAATTCACATAAATACTTCAAGTTTCAGATAGTATGGTTCGATTTTGACCGATTTTGACCAATTTTGACCGCCTAGGACCGATTTTGACCGCCTAGGGCCGATTTTGACCGATTTTTGGCCAGGACCGATTAATTGACCGCCTAGCTCAAAATTAGGCAGTAAGTGACCGCCTAGCGCCTAGGCGCCGATTAATCGGCCGCCTAGGCCGATTTCTGCAACAGTGCTCGTAACTACTGTACCTCTCTATATGTGAACCCACTGCATCATTAGTTTCATGAAAGTTTCCCTCTGTTTCTTTCTCCTTTAAGTATTCGTCAAACAACTTTCTTTTGGCTTCACAATCAATATGAGTAGCCTTTCTAACTGCATCTTGTGACTGTCTCCATTCCAAGTCCTCTCTATCTGACTCAGAACCATTTACCTCCTCCGGAACCTCCTCATCATCAACACTATTTGCAACTAGGTCATCAATATCATCAGTTTCATCATCTGACTCTCCTGATCTAGCTTCCTCATTATAGTCACCGTCATCACTGTTATCACCATATTCTTTGTCTATATCCACTAAAACCCTATCAGTTTACCTAGTAGACTTTTTGGATTGGGCTTTTTGTTCATTGGGCCGGGGAGCTGGCTTAGTGGGCCTGGAACAGGAGTGGGCTTCATTTTCCGGTATTGGACCTGGTTGGATAAGTACTTCCATAAATGGTTCAGTCCACTTCAAAACCTTACCAGCCAAGTGCAAAACATCTTTATCATTCTCAAAGTGATGAAGTCCCCCATCAATAGCATCCAACCCATACATATGCATGTTTCTAGAACTATAAAAACCTGAATCCATTGCATAATCTACAAGTTCAAAGTATGAAATGTGGTCTACATCTACTCTAACAAGCCTTGATTCACCTCCTACATATTGACCAAATGCTACTTCAATGTGACCACCATACCAAAGCATAACATCTATTGTTGCTGACATCTCAAAAAAATGCCTAATTTCAAGAACTCAGATAAGTCTTACCTTAGATTCGAGAGATTAGGGCTTCATTCGTCATTGTTCATGATCGCGATGACTGGAAATGAGTTTGATGACTGGGAAATGAGCTTAGTAGGGTATATAAAAGAGACATAACACATCAGCAGCCACATCAGCATGTACACATCAGCAAAATGGTGCCACGTCGGACAAATGACTAACCAAGTTAGAGCAGATTTAACTGAGTGGTGCCAGCACAAATGAAATGTCAAGTTGGGGGTGCCGGGCGTCAAAGTGTTAGTTGGGGGTGGCAACGGCCAAAGGCCGATAGTTAGGGGAGATAAAATCCAATAACCCAAAAAATAAGGGTGAATCTAAGAGGGTGTTCTGCGGTTTAATTAGGAATGGTTTGTGGCGGTATAACAAGTGAGAGTTCGGGAGCATTGCTTTGAGAGGGCAAGCTCATTCGAGATACAAATGGCAGGGATTGATAAACTAGGTTTTCATGACATGTTCGTTCATATGTGACGGTTATCATCAGATGACGGTGGTTTTAGGTGGCGATGCCTGTCACTACAATAAAAAAGACTTTTACCACTAAATATCATCACTAAAGGGATGATCCGTTTGTGAAGGTCTTTCGAAAAACTGGGTATGTGTAGTAGTTTACCGATACATATGATTGGCGAATTTCCAACAACTAACTAGTGCTGGCTCAAAAATTTGCAAAAAAAAAAAAAAAAAAATAAATAAATAAAATAATAATAATAATAATAATAATAATAATAATAATAATAATAATAATAATAAAAAATCCATGAGCTATTTGTGGGCAAAGTTACAAAGTGAATAGTATACGTTGTTATAAAAGTGTAACACTCTAACCCATTTTTTTTTGAACGGCAAATTTGGATCACTGACGGACCACTGGAGTATCATCGTGCCACCAGCAGAACCACCCGATCATATCCATCTCCACTAGGCAATAATGCTTATACACCAATTCAGGAGGAAACCCAATAAATCTGGGAAAACCCCCTTTGTGGGAATCGAACCCATGACCTAATGGTCATAAGCCTTATCCCACCACCAAAATACCACTAGGCTATAATGCCATGGGTACTCTAACCCATTTATATCAGTATTTTAAACATTCGAATAGTTAGGTCCTAGAGTTTTTTTTTTTAATAACAAAGAACTTACACATCTAGGTTAACTAATAACCTAGACGAACTGACAAGATGGATCATTACACTAAATTTACAGTTTAAAAATAATAAAGTTTTAAACTCGAAAACTTGTCGTGCATGATCATGCTTCATCCTTCCATGAATGTTTCCCAAGAGATGACGATTTAATACTGTTCGGTTCTCCGCGTGCTTGGACGTCCGTCCGGTTCCCGCCTTTGTATAAACCTAACACAAACATAAAAAACAATTAGTGTTTAAGTTAAACTTAACATAAACACACAAAACAATTAGTGTTTAAGCTAAATAGTCAAACACGTTTAAAACAAATTGATGGCCAAACATGAAAAAAGACATTGCTCTCTTCGTGGCAAAGTGCCTCACTTGCTCCAAAGTAAAGGCTGAACGCCAACGTCCATCGGGTTTACTCGAACAACCGGAAATCCCGATGTGGAAATGGGAGAGTAATGCTATGGATTTTATTACCAAGCTCCCACAAAGAGCTTCCGGGCATGGCAGTATTTGGGTAATCATTGACCGGTTGACCAAATCAACCCATTTTCTCCCCATTCGTGAGAACTATCGAGTCGAGAAATTGGCTTGTATCTACACCGCGAAAATCATTAGTCGCCATGGTGTTCCTCTCGACATCATCTTTGATCGCGATGGTTGTTACACCTCTCGTCTTTGGGAATCATTTCAAGTAGCTTTGAACACACAATTAAACCTTAGTACGACTTTCCATCTTTAAATGAGGATATGCTTCGATCTTGTGTCATCGACTTCGGTGGCAATTGGGATGTACATTTACCTTTGGTTGAATTCTCATACAACAATAGCTTCCATTCCAGTATCAAAATGGCTTCTTTTGAAGCTCTTATGGTCGCAAATACTGTTCGCTTATTTATTGGCACGAGATCAGCAAGGCACACATCATCGGTCCCGAGCATATACAAGAGACTACGAATAAAATCCTACAAATCCACAGCAATTTACTTCCTACAAGAAGCCATCAAAAGAGTTATGCCGCAAACAATGAAAGCCTTTGGAATTCAATGTCGGTGACCTCGTACTGCTTAAGGTATCTCCTTGGAAAGGAGTAGTACTTTTTGGTGAGAAGGGAAATCTTGCTCCTCGTTTTGTAGGTCCTTTCAAAAATTTCAAAAAATTGGTAAAGTGGCTTACCGACTCAACCTACCTAAAGCTTAGCAACGTTCATCCAACTTTTCATGTTTCAAATCTCAAGAAGTGCCTAGCTTACGAAGGCCTTCAGATTCCGCTTGACGACATATGCATCGATGAGACTATGCACTTTATCGAGAAGCCTGTTGAAATCATGGATCGTGGTATCAAGTAGCTTAGATGTAGTCGCACCCCTATTGTCAAGGTGCATTGGGAAGGAAAACGTGGCTTAGAATTTACTTGGGAATGTGAAGATTAAATGAAGACCAAGTACCCGTATCTTTTCCCAGAGTCTTCCTCCTAAATAAATTTTGGGACAAAATTTCCTAAAGTATGAGAGACTGTAACGTTCAATGTATTTCTTTCTTTTCCATTTTAATGTAATTCGTACCCTCTCTTCAATTCCAGTAATTTGGAAACTTGATTATAATGGAAATTCACTTTTGTATTATTTTAGCCTAATTATTTCTTGCATAAACACTCATGAATACGCATTCTGATTCAAAACTGAACAACACATCGAGATTCTACTTTCTTTGGAACGTTGTTTCTTAAGTGTTTTTATTAATTACCGTGCTCGGATACACTTAAATACCCAAAAACATGCTTAAGTTTTTAGTATAAAATAACATACAAAACAACTTCAGGGACTAAAACCGAATTTTTGAAAGTTCAGCAGGTCCTTGCAGACCGTATTCACACCCTTGCGGTCCACAAGGGGCGTGTCTGGCAGCAGGCTCGCAAACAACTTGCGTTTTTGAAAATTGTCCTCCTTCTAACCCCCAACCAACACATTTATTACCCCAAAACCTAATCCTACGTATATATATACTAACCCCTAACACCTCCTAAACACTTTCACCACTCCAAAAACTCTCTTAAGCTCTCTCAAATCATCTACTTCTCCAACTTTGGGCAGTGAATTCTAAGACCAAAACAACGAGTTTTGGCTTTCTTCTTGCATTTTTTTTACTTTTTTTCCTTCCCCCTACTTGGAAAGTCTCTAGGAGTTGTACAACTTGTTTAAAAAGGTAAAAGATGATGATAAACCACCATTTTTGAGGACTAAGTTGGGATTTTTCTTAAACTTTATATACATGTTTTCTTTACTATGTTTTTGGAACTTCTTTACACCAAACCAAGTCACCAACAAGTTTCCATGTTGAAGGGCTTGTGTTAAGGTTATTTCTAGAAACTTTGAGGTTCATATGCCTCCATTTTATATCTTCTAAGTCTCTAAGTAACCCACAACCAACTATGTGAGTGAAACTAAACCAAGTCTCCAAACAAGCAATGTTGGAAGACTTGTGTTAAGGTAGAAATGGCGATATTGAGGATATTGGTTCTACAACTAAAACTTCCACCATCCTCACGTGGTTATTTAGCAAAATAGTTGGTTTTCCATATGCATTGTTTCTTTGTATTCATGACCGTCCGAATCATCAACCATGTTGGTGATTTTGTGCAATGGTGAAACTCTTTAGGTTTGTGGATTGCCCTACATCAAATGCTTGACTATATAAATAATAATTCATACATATAATACTTTCCCCAAAACCAAACCATAATACCAATCAACCCATTGTTGAATGTTATGTGTTAAGGTGGAGAATATCTTAGCCTTAAATTTCTTATTTTGGGCTTCTAATGGATGTTTAACACTCATGAAAAACATACAATAATAATAGTGTCTAAATAAATGTCTAGGCGGGATATGTTTTATGTATTTTCACACTCGTAATTTTCGATTACTTTCCAATCTACTTATACTCATACACCTCTGTTTACCATTTTAGGGTGACTTTGGTGTTACATCCCCCTAACCTACTCGCTCGCATCTTGTGTATTTTCTTTGCAAACTGTGAGTTCACACTTGTCACACCCCGATTTCCACGTGTATCACCGGTGGGCCCGGTGGGGGATTACCGTGATGTAGTTGGCAACAATATAGTCAAACCACAATATATAAATGCACAGCGGAAGCATAAAGATAAATATAATTCAACCATTTACTGTAATATCAAATGTATCACAAGTAGTTGAATAGTATCCCCAGGATGGATCAAAATAAATAAAATGTCGTTCAACAGATAAGACATCAAGTTTGCGAGGCTTCTTAATGATGCTATGGAGCTAACGCCAGCCTATTTCGTGTAGTACCTGCACTTAATCTTTTTGGGAAAATACGTCAGTTTACACTGGTAAATACGTTCAACTGACTCACTTTATAAATGATTGAAAATTGGTTTAGATGCACGAGGCATAAACATGTTCGTTTAACTTGGGAAAATTATTTAATATTATAATCTTGTGAACGAATTACATGTTCCTTCTTTGCGTTCAGTAGCCTGGGTCGTGCCGGGTTAAAGATCAATAGATACACCACATTTGCGTAAAACCGAGGTGGGTAAACCATCGGCTACGTCTTTTAATAGTATAGACATCATACCGGGTGTACGCCTACACCCGGGTGTCAAGGTCGTGGCCATTTCGTAAAATGATGCCAAGGATATCCGGGACATGGTCATTAACCCCCCAAAGGCTTTTAAGTAACAAGACTGTTTAAATGAGCCGATCAAACTATTCAATTAACCACCTAAGCGATGGAATTATTTGATGCTCAATCAAGCGGTATTTTATATACCGTAACCCAAGCCCGTATAAGGGAAAATAAGTTAAAAGTATTTACCTTTGCAATGTATATTCCTTAATCAATTAAATCACATGTATCTTTTACTGGGGCTCCTTATTCTGGAACGAAGGTTTAAATTAATCTATTAGAACCCTAACGGGTCTTTATATTAGCCGTAGCCTAGACCGGTTAGTTTCGAAGGATAGATACGGTTTAATCGCGTGAAAGGCGAAAACCGAGAATGGAGTGTGATTCTGACCCAACAAGTTCGGATACTTGTTTTATATGGGTTTAATATTCACACTCTGGATTTTGGGGTCAAAATGATATGGTTTGACCCGTATCGGCTAATTTATGTAAACTAGTTACATAAGCCGAACCGTGCGCGCAATAGGCGCAACGGGTAACCGTAGGAGTCCTACACTGTTTTCCTAAGTCAATATACTTTAAAGAGGTTGTGGTATCAGTAGGATACCTTCCATAATGCCCGTAACGAGTTTTAGTTCATTATACGCCCCGTAGGGGTTTTCCGGTCATTTTAGAGACTTTGAAAGGGATTTCTGAGTTCTACAGGAAACTTGAGTTTCCAGATCAGTTTAACAAGTCTAAAATATCTTATTTATTATTTAAAATCAGTAGCAACTGGAATCGGGTCAAAAGACCTTGTAGAACTCAAGTTTTGGCCGAAAAGGGCATATTCGGTATTTACCGAACCGTAGCCATAACCGCAGGTTATGAGCAGGTTAAAATTAATTAAAAATCTTTAAAAATTCGAAAATATTATTTTAATACAGTGGGTAAAAGTTTTGGTGACGGAATCTTGGTTTAGGTAGGCGTTATGCTAATTGCGTCGTTTATTATAAAAGTTTCTTATAAATGCGCTATTTAGCATAACTCCCATTCTAGACCTCGGATTGGCGTGAAACTTTCGGGACATGCTTAGAATTTAGTAAGCAAGGTTATGGTCCCTTCACGTGTCCGAAATACTCGTTTTATTTTAAAAAGGGCGTTACGGTCAACTTTCAAGTAATTAACGGAAATGCGTAAAAGACTCGGACAAACGACGAACCGGTCATAGAGGCTTATGCCATCATGTAACCTGGTCCTAAGAGAGTCCTAAGGCATATCTATATTGCACTAAAACGGGTCAGAACTGAAGTCAAAGCAAAAGTCAAACTTTTGCGACATTCGGTTCCGAACCGGGTCTATATAGCAAATGGCCGAACCAAACGAGCGTAAACAAGTTTATATATTTATCATCATGTTTTATGAGTGTCTAAACAGGTTGCATATCGTTTATATTACAGATTATGCATAAATTGCAAAAATAGCTTTCTGTTGACTTTTTAAGTACACGTTTGACTCGACATTTGAACTAGTTAGAGTGGTGATCATGGGGGACCCTTTCAGAGGTTTATTACCCACATAAATACCAACACATAACCATTTTTGATTCGACAAGCGACTGAGCCATTAAGGATTTATCTTGAAGTCAAACCGTAGTTACGACGGTTTGATTTTTAGCTATTAAACTAGGAAAAACTTAACCACAAAGGATTTGAATGACTTACAGAAGCTTGACACGAAATAGGATGCTAAGAGAAAGCTTTGAGAGCTCCAAGTATGATCAGAAGAGTGTGTTTGAGGTGTGGTGAACATATGCACACAATGTGTCTATTTATAGTGTTCAAATGGCTCTTAGATCATTACACAATAGCCTACAAGTGATCATGGATGAATGGCATGTGTCTCTAGGTGTTATGGGTCGAGTAGGGGGCGCCCATGACTCTGAAAAACCCATCCTTAATTGTTTTACCGCTTTAAACGGCCAACAGCCAACTTTCTGTCGCTGGGCATCGCTTACGGACCGTATGGCTTAGGCCTTGCGGTCCGTAAGCCTGTGGCGGATCTAAATCAATCATGCGCTCCCTTACGGTCCGCAAGGCATGACCTTTACGGTCCGTAAGGGTTTAAGAAACAATCTTTTTAAATCTTTTTACAATGATTACCAAAATCTTGGTAATTAATAACCTGACCTTTCGGGTTTGAAAGGGTAACTTTGCGATATGGCCCTCGGTTAATTATAATTAAGGACCTCGCGTTATTTACCCGTGTTGTTAAGCCCTCGGATAGTTTACTTATTATCTGAAAAGCCTTAATTTACATAGTTGACGCTTTTAATCCTTTTTGTACGAATTTGATCATAACTTTCTCGTTTTAAAACGGAACTTCGCGGAATTTATATATTATATTCTAGTGAGTGTATCTTACTGTTACAAGGCTTCGGGTACGTCAAAGGGTCACTCAGAGGTATGATTAAACATGTTGACACCGTTAACCCCCGCAGCTTGTAATCTCTCACTTTCTTCCGCGTTTCGCTTCCGTACGATCCATGATTTATTCGTTTTAAGGTACGAGCATCTTTTAGGGTTACTATACAGTATACTTACCCTTGTTTGACATTTATAACCCTCGAATTTACATACTTTCAAGGTTTGTCAATATTAGTCCTTTATTAAACATTAAATGCCACGTGTAGACTCAAGACACGTGTCAATACATTATTGGACACAAAATTTCGAGGTGTTACAATACTAGACCCTTTTTCGTTTTAAACACTATCTGGGTTGCAACATGTATTCGTACTAAATACACATACACACGCATACAAGCAAACTTATACAAAAAACTCAATCCTTAAACATGCTTTTTTGTTATGCTAATTGTGGACACATTCTAGAATATTCTTATTAGTTATCTATCATTAACATTGCAAGCGTCCCTTAACATGTATAGCGCTAGGTAACACATCCCCCCGTTTTGTGGGTCATTGTTAAGTTACTCTATTTGGCCTTATTAGCTTTGGTGATAAGGATATCCTAGCGCCAAACTTTGAATTGATTTTTAGCTTTTGCATTCTAGTATGAGACATAATTTAGTATGCTATAAACATATGGATTTGAGATCTATTCTCATCTATGCTGTGTAACCAACTATTATGCTCACTGACATATTTATGTGTTGACGAATATTTTAAACATGTTGAAGGAAACATTTGAGATGCTATCACAAGAAACTACTTAGGGTGGATTTAGCTACTCACCTATTATATTTAGGCAATTATGATGTTTTAATCATGAAATTTACGTTTGTTGTATTTCTGTTTTTGAACAATGTAATGTTTTATTTTATTATATGACGATGGAGTTTCAATCTTAATATATCTCAACTTTAGTGCTATGATGTCGTTGAACAATCTATTTTATCTCACCCCGATGTTTCCGCCATCGGTTGGGGTGTGACTATATGACGCAACAAGCCTTGAGTATTAAGGTCGGGCCATCATGATCACCATGATGATGAGCACCTCACCTGGTCATAGGACAAAGATCCCACTTCCAATCTGTGCAATCAATACTTTCTAACATTCCTGGAAAGCCGTGTACACTTTCATGCACGTTGTATATTTGTTGAATATCGCTAAAGCTTGGCTTTCTCAAATATCTTTTGTCATATATGGCAAGCACACCTTCGATTTGTTAATAATATTAATAACAACAATAAACAAAAACAACAATACCTGTGCAATCATGATGGAGATTATCACAACAATAATGCCTATTCGTCCCAAACATCAGATGCCACGCCATACGCTAATAGATGTATTGCCGCCGTGCATTTTTGTAAAGTGGTGAATTCAAGTACACGCTTTGCGTCTTTCCTTTGTTGGAAGTAAGTATACTGGTTCTCTAAGTCGTCAACTATTCGTACAAATCGATCACGGCTCATGCAAAAATGACGCCTAAACAGTCGAGCCACACACCAAATTATTAGAAAATAATCCTTTCCATTCTCCTTGCTCTTGTAAGGGGTTGAGAACTTTTGGTTTGATAACTTAAAACGTGCATACCCAACTTAACAGTTTAAGTAATGATCTCGTCTTCAAGATCGGAATCGGATGACTCGAATAGAAAATTCATGATAAAAAACTTAGGTTTTATTTTTGGGATAGAAATGGTGTGAGAGAGAAGGTAGAATGGTGTAGATATGGAGAAAATGGGAAAGGTGTTAAGGTATTATTAATTTAAAATATTTTTTTTTTAAAACAAACGGTCACATGACCGTTGAGATGATGGCCCCACCCAATTTCAAGAACACCACACCATGAGTGCATCCACGCAAACCCACCCATCCCCTTCACCCCGCCCCGTCCAATGGTGTGCCACACTGCTCTCATACCAAGCCCATGCCATGTGGCATGGGTGTGACTCGGTTGTGAATGGTCTAAGACTGCAAGGAGTGGGGGGCATGGTCGCCATGTGGTAGCCACGTAGGCAGTGTGGGCTCCACAACTCAAGCCCAAAAAAGGAGGGAGTGGAGGGGCATGAGTTTGGGACATGAGTTGACATGTGACACTATTTTTGTTTTTTTTTTGTTTTTGTTTTCTTTTAAATAAATGAACTTCGACTCATACGAATACGCCGCTTGAAAACTTGGTCATCATATCAAGGTTCGGGTGAGAAGTAATCACATACCAACAAATCATGTGCAGCATGTCGTTCGCGCGATATATATTTTCTGGTCTTGGGTTGGGAACTCCCTTCCTTCGTTCTCAGCAATAGCTTGTGCCACTTTGTGAATGGTTGAAAATATGACTTCCGTGCCGTCGTCGGACAAGGACGACAAAAAAAAAATTGATCGTATGAATCCGACGAACTTGAAGATTGCATCGTGAAAATATGGAGAGGATGCTTATTTTTTGGGTTGTGGGTTGTTTGTGTGTGTAGTGTATGTGTATATATAATATAAATTTTATTTTTTTAGTCAACGGTCAAATAGCCAAAGGCTAATTTTTTTTTTCAATGTGCAACGGTCAAAAGAATGGGCCAATAAAACATTGCCACGTCGTCAATCTTTTCCGTTCCATGTCGGTGACTTCCCCCACGCCAAACTCAAGCCCACCTCGGGGCGGTGTTCGAGGCGAGAGTTCCCAACCCACACCCACTCCCTGGTGTCTAAGCATATGTCTAGGACGTGTAAATGGTGTAAAGAAGTACAATGGGTATTAATTAAAATTTTTATGGAGGTACAACATATTTTGATCGTTTCGTGACAGTCACGTGGCTCTTTTTTTTTAAAGATTATAAAATTTCTTCCATCAGCGCCAAAAGATTCCCATGAGGGTGTTTTAAATCGTCGAGCCAACTTAACTTGTAGCTACGGCTGCATGAAGTCCAGTAACTCGAACAAATAAATCAGTGGATCAACCCACCTCTCATGGAAAACCCCTTTATCTCTTTATGGGATCAGTCTTCATAGAAAACCCTTTTTATCTGGATTGATTCTTGATACTTTTATTGCAATTTTCTGTTTTTAACGTGAAAACACCTCAAAAATCTTGAATTTTTTTTTCAACATGGACGGAAGTGACATTTATAAAGCTAGTAGAAGTATTAGATTAGGGAGCTTAAGAGCAACAAGTAATGGAAGAATGGGGAGTTTAAGATCTGGCAGTACTTCTTTATGGAGGAACACTGGGATGGATGTGTTTTCAAGATCTACTCATGAAGAAGATGATGAAGAAGCTCTTAAATGGGCTTCTCTTGAAAAGCTTCCGACTTTCGATCGTCTCAAGAAAGGTTTGCTCTTTGGATCAACTGGACCTTCACATGAAGTTGATGTAGACAATCTTAATTTCGAGGACCGAAAACGATTACTAGATAGGCTTGTACACACTGCTGATGAAGATAATGAGAAGTTCTTGTTAAAGCTAAGGGACCGTATCGATAGGTATTCATTGTCCCTCTAACTTCTTGTTGTTTGATTGAAAACTTTATTTTTGTTGAAAACTCTTTATTGCACCTACAAGCCAAATTATTTACCGGTGTGAATTTACACCACAAGAAACTAACACAAAATTCGTATGTTTGGTTAATCGGGTTAATTTTAAGTGAATTGTGTCAATTTCAAGTGAAACCCATGGACAAGTTTAGCTAAACGGGCCGTGATTCACCTGTTTAACTCATATTTGTTTTTTTAGTTTTTAAAAACTTGTCTTATATAATTACTTAAGAGTAAATTACTGTTTTGGTCCCTGTGGTTTAGCTCGTTTAACATTTTCAGCCCAAAAAAATCTTTTGACATATCAATACTTAAGGTTGCATTTTATAGCGATTTTGGCCTCTAATATTAACTTTGTTACTTTTTGCAATTAAGTGTAAGAGTAACCTCATTACATATCTTAGGGGCTGTTTTTGATAATTGCAAAATCTATACTATATAATAAAAGAAACCAACTTTGGGACACTTGTCATCATATTAGGCCATGTCTTATGGATAATTATTATTTAAGTTTAATTTAAGTTTAATCTCTTTTTATTAATTATAAATAACCCTCCTACGAAATAGTATTTAGTTTAATATCTTATGGATAATTATTATTTAATTTAATCTCTTCTAAATAATTATAGATAACTCTTCTACTAAATATTATTTTATTTAATCTCTTCTACTTAACTATAGATAATTAGTATTTAATTTAAATTTAACCTATACTTCTCATTTATAATATTATTTTTTTTGATTTTCTATAAACAAGGAATATACTAACAAATTACTAAAAGAATTTTTTTTAAACAAATACGTTAGAAGCTTATAGATAGTTGAATACATTTCAATTGAAGTTCAACTCTTTGGCCATCTATTTGACTTGGATAATTTGTAGTGAGTTTTGTTTGTTTAATCATTTACTGTTAAATACAACATGCATCCACTATGTCATCTTTAATTATAATTGATAATAACTAACCATATTTAATAAAAGTATGATAATATTTAATATTAATTTATTATTTATTTAATTAATAAAAGATAAGTATAGGTTTGAAGATACCTTTAATAAATGACACGTATCTAAAAGTTGGTTTCTTTTATTATAGTAAAAAATAGATTTAGTATATAAATTAGATTTTTTACTATTATTAGTATTTTTATTATTTATCAAATATATTGATTACTTAAAATTTATATATAAGACTTTATCCAAAATTATATTTACTTGATACACTATTAATCCAAAATTATATTTATTTAATATACCATCAATCTAAAATTACATTTATTCAACTCATGTAATACGTAGAGTTTTTAAAAATTTAACTTTTTTATTATTTGGTATGTAGATTACAATTTCTTAAAAATATAATATTTTTTATTATTTAATATATAAAATTACATTTATTCAACCCGTGTAATAAATGAGGTTTTTAAAGATATATTGTTTTATTATTTAGTATGTAAAATTACATTTTTTTCAACCCGTATAATACACGGGGTTCTAACCTAGTTCTTTTAATATCTAATAGATTATTAATGCAATTACTCAAGTTCATTTTATTATTTTGTTATTTTCATAATTATTGTTTAACAAAATACGTTTTAAATTACCAATAAATATGTATTTTCTTTAACCATTTGTTTTTTACAAACATCGTTTTTAAAATCTTTTGTTTATTAACACTTTTTTTAAATCGTCTACCGTTTTTAAAATTGTTCTTTTTTAAACCTTTGTTTTTTAAATCGTTTTTTTATTTGTTTGTCTTTTAAAGTTTTTTTAAACAATTCATTTCATATCATTCTTTTTAAAATCGTTTGTTTTATAAACCTTTATAAACAATTCGCTTTTTTAAGTCGTTCATTTTTAAAATTTTTAAAAACGACGTGTATAGAAAACGAAAGAGATGAAAGATTTGAAAAAAGATAAACCATTATAATAAAAAGTTTGCAAAAGATCGTTCATTTTTCAAACTTTTTTTAGAATGGTTTATCTTTTTTCAAATCTTCAATTTATTTGAACCGTTTGTTTGTTCAAAATTCATTATTTTTTTAATCTTTCGTTTATTACATTAGTGCATTTTTTAAACTTTACACTTGTTAGCTTATTTTTTGTAAGGTTTTGTTTTTGTATAAACGTCGTTTTTAAAATCTTAGTGTTTTTAACCACTCGTTCGTTTATCGATCGTTTTGAAATTCATTCAATTTTTGAGATCGTTCATTTTTTTGAAGTTCTTTTTATCTAATGGCTATAAGTACATTGAATATAAAGTTTCAAAAGATTTTAAAAACGGTTCTAAAAGGAATAGTTTAAAAAGAAACACTTCTAAAAAGGAACGACTAAAAAACGAATTATTTAAAAAAGTTAAAAAATGATTTAAAAATAAACGGTGTAAAATGAAATGTTTAAAAAAAATTTATAGGACAAACGACTTTAACAAGAACTATATTAAAAAACAAAAGGTTTAAAAAGGAACAATTTACAAACGCTAGATGGTTAAAAAATGATAAACAACAAATGATTTTTAAAACAACGTTTATAAAAAACAAACGGTTAATGATAATACATATTTATTTTTGTATTTAAAATGTATTTTTTAAATAATAATCGTGAAAATAACTAAATACTATAAAAACTTGAGTAATTGCATTTATAATGTTTTAAATATTAAAAGAACTTTGTAATTATCAAAAACAACCCATAAGGTATATAATAACCTAATTACCCTTAAACTTAAGTGCCAAAAAGTAACAAAGTTAATGTCAGAGGCCAAAACCGTTATAAAATGCAACCTTAGGGTCTGATATATTAAAAGTTTCTTTTTTGGATTGAAAGGGTTAAATTGGCTAAACCCCAGGGGTCAAAACAATAATTTACTCATTAGTTAAACTATTTGTTATTTCTATACCAAATTTAAAAGTTTAAAAAGTAATTAAATTAGGCATAATTTAACAAAATTGCTTAAAAAACTAAAAATAATATGTAAAGTTAGATTTTTTTATAAAAAATTAAAAGAATATTTTTGTTAGTGTTCATGTCAATCCATCAATAGATGTGTTGTGTTCGGGTGAGTGACACAATATTTGGTTTCATATCATGTCCGAGTTTGTATAAATTAACAAGTTCATGTCACGATGAAACCACCAACCCATGAACATGATCCGTTTAGATGGAATTCTGTATTTTAGGCCACTGACGTTAGGTGCGCTTGCCGAATGGGAAATGACTAGAATAAACAAGTTGACCTTAAAAAAAATCAAAAGTATCGATATGCATATTCATCCTTTAAAAAACAAAAAAGACAAAAAGAGCCAACCAGATGACGCCAAACAGGATTTGCCGACTAAGATGGCTAAAGTTTAGCCGGAAAAAATCTTGAAAAAACAATGGGGTTCACAAAAAAACCAATAAAGAAAAGACAAGTGTAAAGCGCAGGCTAAATTTAGCCGGTGGATGAAAAAGCATAGGCTTAAATAGCAGGAGGATGAAAAAGTGAGGGCTAAATAGCTGACGGCTAAAAACGGGGGGGGGGGGGGGTAAATTCTAGTCGGCGGCTAACTTAGCCACGCTTTACACGTGTTTCAATCTCACTGGCTATTATATGGGACCCCTTTGTACTTCACCATGAGTTTTTGTGCAGGTTAAGCTCTAGCCGTCTTAGCCTCCAGTCCGATTTTACACCTCTTGATTGGCTCTTTCTAAGCTTGTGTATTTTTTAACAACTGACAGTTAATTTTCAAGATCAACTTGTCGATTCTAGTGATTTTCCCTTGTAAAAAATTTGTAACTCCATTTGTATCTAAGGGTGTAGCCGCATTGAGTTGTTATGTTAAATTTCTGTTCTTTCCACTGCTCCATATTGAACCTGTTACTTATGTTAATTCATTGTTCCCCACTATTTAGCAAGTATCAGTTAACAGTTTGCAAAGGATCAACAAACACTACGAAACTTATTTGCTCGTAAATGTGAAATTTACAGGGTTGGAATTGATTTGCCAACAATAGAAGTCAAGTTTGAGCATTTGACTGTGGAGGCGGACGTGAAAACGGGAAGTAGAGCATTACCTAGTTTTATAAACTTCCACATTGATATATTTGAGGTAAAGAATCGAATTATTATATGCATACAAGTTTCCTGAATCTTTCTAATGACTTCCTCTTCAAATTTGATTGAATCATGTCTCCATGTTTGATTGCATTAGATGTTCTTGAGCTTATTCCGTCTGCTTCCGAATTCGAATAAACATATAACCATCCTTGATGATATTAGCGGTATTGTTAAGCCAAGCAGGTGAGCTGAAAGGACATATTATCTATTAACCCAACTGTGATTTGCTTCACTAGATCTAACATAATAACACATGTTTCTAGAATGACATTACTTTTGGGCCCTCCAAGTTCTGGGAAGACCACATTTTTGTTAGCCTTGGCTGGCAAGCTCGATAAGGAACTTAAGGTCAATTCTTGATTCTGTTTGTGAACATTATATGACTATAAGGTATTCTATGCATTAGTGGTCAGAATAAAACCACTTATCTGTTTTTGTTTTTTGTATTTTTAGACTTCTGGGAAGGTGACATACAACGGCCATGAATTACATGAGTTTGTACCGGAAAGAACTTCTGCTTATATCAGTCAAAACGATGTTCATATCGGAGAAATGACTGTTAGAGAAACCTTGGCTTTCTCAGCACGATGCCAAGGGGTCGGAACACGTTATGGTTAGACTTTATATATTCAGTCCCAAATTCCAAATAATTCTTTGTTGATATTATGATATTCAAATCAAGGGGATTGTTTTCGTCTTTTCGTTTGAAAATGGGCGAGTGTTAATGATTTGATTTAACAACTTGAAGAGGGTACAATAAAAAGAATGAAGGGGTGTGTTACATTTAGTACAACCCTTAACAATTGTTAATTGCAGAGATGTTGACGGAGTTGTCAAGAAGAGAGAAAGATGCAAACATTAAACCTGATCCGGATATTGATGTCTTCATGAAGGTACATAAATTTGATGTCTTAGGCTAATGGCATGTTGGTTTATCTCAGATTTCTTTAATCTGAAATTTAAAGTTGTTATTTATTATTATTATTATTAAGGCTGCAGCATCAGAAGGACAAGAAGCGAGTGTGGTAACAGATTACACTCTCAAGGTATGTATATTTAGGTTGCATAAACATCAGTTGTTTTATATAAACTTATAAAATTATGTAAAATGTTTCTTGTGCAGTTGTTGGGGTTGGACATTTGTGCTGATACCATGGTTGGTGATCAAATGATTAGGGGGATTTCTGGTGGGCAAAAGAAGCGTGTTACAACAGGTAAACCCGTAAAAACATCTGTTCTGAAATATTTTTCCACTTGTAACATTTAGCTTTTAGGCTAATTTTAGAAAACTATATTTACAGGTGAAATGATAGTTGGACCGTCGAAGGTTCTTCTTATGGACGAGATTTCTACTGGTTTGGATAGTTCCACAACTTTCCAAATTGTGAAATCAATTCGACAGTTTCTTCATATCCTTGAAGGAACTGCTGTCATTTCTCTCCTCCAACCAGCACCCGAGACCTATGATTTGTTTGATGACATTATTCTTTTAACTGATGGGAAAATCGTGTACCAAGGACCACGAGACAGTGTGCTTGAGTTTTTTGAGTTTATGGGGTTCAAATGTCCTGAGAGAAAAGGCGTTGCTGATTTCTTGCAAGAAGTATGTTCAATTGTTATCCATGTGATTAAATGCGCATTACCTTGATAAATTACAATTTTTTTTTCAAACTATTGTAAATGTGTTACAGGTGACATCTAAAAAAGATCAAGAACAATACTGGATGAGAAGAAATGAACATTACAGATTTGTTACAGCCAAGGAATTCTCAGAATCATTTCAGTCTTTCCATGTTGGAAAGAAACTCGGGGATGAGCTAAGCGTCCCATACGAAAAAAGCAGAAGCCACCCAGCTGCTCTTACGACCGATAAATATGGTTTAAATAAAAAAGAGCTCTTGAAAGCTTGCATTGATAGAGAGATCTTGCTCATGAAGAGGAATTCATTTGTTTACATCTTCAAATTGTGTCAAGTAAGTGTCATGTTATTAAATTTTCGATGTGGCAATTATTACACATAGAAGGTAGTTCAAAGTTTTTGTTTAATTAATATAACCCTTCTAAATTGTTATTAGTCAAAGACATGTATCAACATTAAGATTGTAAGTCCCATATCGATTGAGAAGGAAAACGAAGCATTCCTTATAAGGGGGTGGAAACCTACTCTGCCAAGACGTGTTTTGCTTGGGCGAGCAACTCGTCAAGTAAAAACAAAGCTGTTTGTTCCTCGATGGGCAACCCATCGGGGGCAGAGCAGACAATATCTTGGCACGGTTTACTTCGGCTCTTACAAAGATAATTTTTCTTTTTAATCATAATCAACCCATTTTACCCACACTAACAATGACGAGTTCAGACATCTCTTTTTAGTCGATTACCCAATCTTTCAGTACTAATCAGGATTGTACTTGGTTTGGTCGGTTTCAGCTGTTTATCATGGCGTTAGTAGCTATGACTGTGTATCTCCGAACAGAGATGCATAGAAATAATATAGAAGATGGAGGAATATACACGGGTGCACTTTTCTTTGGTGTGATTATGATCATGTTTAACGGGATGTCTGAGATTCCAATGACCATTGCAAAGCTTCCTGTATTCTACAAGCAAAGAGACTTCCGGTTTTATCCCTCATGGGCATATGCTCTTCCATCTTGGGTCGTCAAAATTCCTGTTTCGTTTATTGAAGCTGGCCTATGGACGATTCTCACTTACTACGTAATAGGATTTGATCCAGATATCGTGAGGTTTATTTGTTTTCAAGACTAAAGATGACAAATTTCCTGTTCTTGCTTACAATTTCAAGACTATAGATATGTAGCCTTACCCGGAATCTTTGATGTTTTGCAGATTCTTCCGACACTACTTTTTACTCTTAGTTATTAATCAGGTGTCTTCTGCATTGTTTCGAGCTATTGGGGCCATGGGTCGAAACATGATAGTTGCAAACACTTTTGGTTCATTTGCGCTTCTGATAATCATTGCATTGGGTGGCTTTGTCCTGTCACGAGGTAATCATAAGTTATAACTAAATTACCAGAATGAAAACAGTTATAACTCTATTACAATATCTGATTTCAGATGATGTAAAGAAGTGGTGGATATGGGGATACTGGGTATCTCCAATGATGTATGCCATGAATGGGATAGCCGTTAATGAATTCCTCGGGGACAAATGGAACAAGGTAAGTCACGTTGTGCCTACCCGTGATTTCGGTATTGATCATCAATTTTTTTTTTTTTAATATTCTGTTTTATAGCCAATAAATGGGACGACACTAGGGAAAACTATCATCACTGCTCGAGGGTTGTACGCAGAATCTTACTGGTACTGGATTGCAATCCTGGCCTCAGTTGGATTCATATTTCTTTTAAATTTATTTTTCGGTCTGTCTCTCGATCTTCTTAACCGTAAGTATCTATCTCTCTTCATTTTGGTAGCAGAACAGAATAGTGTTATAAACAGTGTTTTGATGATTCCAACATTTGTGCGATTATTATAGCTTTTGGGCGATCAGGATCTGTATCATCACAAAATGATGATGACAAGAGCCAGGTAGAATTATCACAGACAAGTGATGGTAGCAATCAAAGCAAGAAGAAAGGAATGATTCTTCCATTCGAACCACATTCAATCACCTTTAATGATGTAAGTACTCGGTAGATATGCCTCAGGTAACTTTTAAAAACAATTCAAATCCAATTTTTTACACTTATCGTTATTATTCTAATACAATGTTAGAAATTTAATTTACACGTTTAAATTTACATGAATTCGTAAATAAAGAAAATTTACACGTGTAAGTTTGCCATTTACACATGTGTAAAAAATCTAATAAGAGTGATTTTAAGAGGAGAAATGAATTATTTGATGTTGTATTTTAATTACAATGAGGTTTGTATTAAAAAAAAATAGTTTTGATTGGTTTTTTCATTTGTTCTCACGGTTCTCGCAATATTTAGCGTTCTCAAGATAACCCTTCCCTATATATATATATATATATATATATATATATATATATATATATATATATATATATATATATATATATATGGTTAGGTTCATTTGCGAACAACCCCTTTGATAATGAACTGTGTGAACTAATCCTGTCCCTTGACTATCAATACAGAAGTATAAATCAATGGCCATCAAATCAATAAACCAGGATTTATTCACTCAGTTCACAAATACACTAGTGTTCACTTTAAAACCCCACCCTATATATATATAGAAAAAGTATATCGTACATTACGGCTTAACGTACTTCACGTACGACAACGTGCGTGATTTGTTATATAACATGCGTGATTAATGTTTTCAATATGCGTGATTTTTGTGTTTCAACATGCGTGATTTTGGATTTTTGAGTTATAACGTGCGTGATTCTAAAATGAACATGCGTAATTACCTGTCGTACGTGATGTACGTTAAGCCGTAATGTACGTTAACCTTCCTCTATATATATATATATATATACACACACACATATAAGAAATTTGTTCACTTTTTATTTTGAACTTTCAAAAGAGATGATTAAAACTTACATTTTCATCATTTTTTTTTGGATTCAGAATATGAATAACTCTTCACGTTGGTAATCCAAAAATCCAAATGCAGCTAGCCTTATGATGTATTTTTTTCCTTTTGTAGGAAATGAGAGATCTACAAGGAACATCTGAAGATAAGTTGTTGCTACTTAAGGGTGTCAGTGGAGCTTTTCGCCCTGGTGTATTAACCGCTTTAATGGGGGTTAGCGGAGCTGGAAAAACTACTTTAATGGATGTATTAGCTGGTAGAAAAACCGGTGGGTACATAGAGGGGGACATCAGGATTTCAGGGTATCCAAAAAAACAAGAAACTTTTGCTAGGATTTCTGGATATTGTGAACAAAATGACATCCATTCGCCTCATGTCACTGTCTATGAATCCTTGATTTACTCTGCTTGGCTAAGGTTGCCATCAGACGTCGATGCAAACACCAGAAAGGTTAGTAAATCCAGTCGGTCACATATATACCAAACTTACATTTTATTGAATAAAAAGTTGAAAACAATATGACTTGTTAATTTTCAGATGTTTGTTGATGAGGTGATGGATCTTGTGGAGTTGAACCCGTTAAGAAATGCGCTAGTTGGGTTGCCTGGTGTAAATGGCCTTTCAACCGAACAACGAAAAAGGTTAACCATAGCAGTTGAGCTCGTGGCTAACCCATCTATAATATTTATGGACGAGCCAACATCAGGATTAGACGCTAGAGCTGCTGCAATTGTGATGAGAACCGTCAGGAACACAGTTGACACAGGAAGAACGGTTGTGTGCACCATTCATCAACCTAGCATCGACATATTTGAGGCTTTCGATGAGGTACCTTATTCTTAAGCTCATTATAACTATCATTGTTAACATCCAATCTTAAAAATCTCATCTAACAATATGTTGCAGCTATTCTTGATGAAAAGAGGTGGAGAAGAGATATATGTAGGACCTGTTGGTCGGAATTCATGTGAGTTGATAAAGTACTTTGAGGTGAGATATCTAATCTGACCAACAACCTTACATAATGTGATAAGATTTATGATGAATAAGGCTAAAAACTAAAACTACACTGTTTATACGAACCAGGATATCGACGGAGTAAGTCGGATTAAAGACGGATATAACCCCGCCACATGGATGTTAGAAGTCAGTACTTCTGCTCAAGAAATAGCTTTAGGAGTCGATTTCGCTGAAATCTACAAAAAATCGCAACTATTTAGGTAAGTGGCAATGCTTTATATTATTAGACTAGGTATATATATTAGAAACAATAAACTCGATTATATCTTAGTTAATTATTATGATATGTAAATGTAATATTATTATTATTATTATGTGTGTGTATTATGTAAATAAGCGAAGAGGTATGTGTCTTATAAGACACCGGTTCGAATGGCAGTTTTTTGGCGCCAATCCTAACTGCCATAAACAACCGCCAACCGCCATCTTCAGTCTGTATATATATACATTTACCGGCAGTTTATGTTCGGTACCAAGATATTAATCCATAATATCCTTATTCCAAATCCTTTCTATTATCAATTTCATTCAAAGTGTGTGTGTGTGGTCCTTGTTGACAAACTGATTCAACATGAAATCCAGTTATGGTTGTGATGAATCAAGTTCTGGTTATGAACATGATGTTCATGACAAACTTCCGCTGCCAACAAGTGGTATCAGAGCCACACCGGATCTTACAGAAGACGTGACTCATGTGTCTGCATCGGTGCTTCCATGTAAGCACTGTTCCGATGAACAACGTGAAAGATCAAAGGGCAAAGTGATGCAGAAACGGTGCTATTATTGCAAACAGACAGGACATCAAATAGCATTCTGCAAAGAAAAAGAAAACGATGAAGCAGCGTTCTTGATCAGGCAAGTTATGGACGTCGGTACACAAATTCAAGATGCAGACAACACAAGAGACTCAGAATTCATCATCAGTGGAACAGACGGTGGACGTTGGTCAGAAATATGGTATGTCAGTACAAAACTCAAGCGTCATTTTTCAGGAAATTTAGAGTCTTTCAAAAGAATCAAAAACATATATGGTGTCGAAACAAACACGGGAGAAAATCAATTTTTCTTTATACGGGGCTTAGGGGTTGTGGATGTTATATCCGGAAGTGAAAATTTTCGAATTCAAAGTGTGTATTATACACCAGACTTGGATAGAAATGTCCTCAGCCTTGATCAACTGATCATACAAGGCATTACAGTGAAGTTTAACGGCGAGAGATGTAAATTGTTTCCTATGTTTTGCACACCACTTCAGAATAAGAAAAACTATTTTAATGGAACAACAAGAGAAGATGAAATGGGTGAAAAAGAAAAACTGTGCATAATAGAGAAACAATTGGAACATGAAACATTCAAATCCGATTATTTGAATGAGTATTTCGAAAGGTTAAACTTGTCTTCCAATGAACCCGATTGGAACATTATGATCCTGCAATCCATGAAGTTCAACCAATTTCAAGATTGTAAAGCCCTGTTAGACATGTTAGAAGATGGTGAATATGTAGCGAAATACAAGTATTATATAGAAGGAAAATTTGAAGAAATGATTGACTGGTTCCTGCGCATACAAATGGGGATACGTTCAAGACCAATACCGGTGTTCATAAGAAATAATAAGAGGGTAAATCTGTTAGATCTTTACATGGTGGTCAAAAGGGAAGGAGGTCACCGTACTGTGACGTTTAACAGTCTATGGGCAATGATTTCTAAAGACATGGGGCATGAGTATGAAGATGGAGAATACATGAGGATAGCATATGCCATGTATTTAGATGTTCTTATATACTATTATAAGTTTAAATCTATTCAAGAAAATGTCAGAGGTACTAGTTCACATGGAGCGGCAAGGAGTGAGGATGTAGCTGCTGAAGGAGGAAGGAGAGCCATTAGCGAAGGATGTATGCCGGAAGATGAAAGGGAACACTATGCTCTCTTCGCTGGAAATGATTGGAAAGGAATGAACAAAATGCAGAAGCGGCGATTTCAGGCAAGCAGAAAAGGCTGTGAACGAAGCCAACCGGAGTGTGTCAATGAATTCCCGTGGATATAATCCAGTTTAAGGGGGAGTATTAGAAACAATAAACTCGATTATATCTTAGTTAATTATTATGATATGTAAATGTAATATTATTATTATTATGTGTGTGTATTATGTAAATAAGCGAAGAGGTATGTGTCTTATAAGACACCGGTTCGAATGGCAGTTTTTTGGCGCCAATCCTAACTGCCATAAACAACCGCCAACCGCCATCTTCATTCTGTATATATATACATTTACCGGCAGTTTATGTTCGGTACCAAGATATTAATCCATAATATCCTTATTCCAAATCCTTTCTATTATCAATTTCATTCAAAGTGTGTGTGTGTGGTCCTTGTTGACAAACTGATTCAACATGAAATCCAGTTATGGTTGTGATGAATCAAGTTCTGGTTATGAACATGATGTTCATGACAAACTTCCGCTGCCAACAATATAATCATCAAATCTAAAATGTACTCAAGTGTAATGTAATATTATTCTATACATATAGAGCCCATATGCAACCTTGTTAGACATAATCAATAGACACAATCTAAGGACTCAATTGGTATCTGACTAATAGGGTTACATAAGGACTCAATTGGTAGATAATAATATTACACTTGAATATCTTCTAGAGATGATAAGTATATAACTACTCTAATACTTTACATAATACCATATTCATGCTCTTTGATCGTATATGTTTATTATATAACATCATCTTTACAGGAGAAATAAGGCTCTTATTGCTGAACTGAGCGTACCACGTCCGGGTACCAAAGACCTCTACTTCCCGACCCAATATTCGCAGCCTTTCTCTGTCCAATGTATTGCTTGCCTATGGAAACAACGATTGTCCTACTGGCGGAACCCTCCATACACTGCTGTCCGTTTCGCTTTCACCACCTTCATTGCCATCATGTTCGGTACTATGTTCTGGGATCTTGGCCGTAAACGGTAAGTGTCCGAAATTAAAACATAAATCGGCCATTGTTCTGTTACGTTCATACATGTTAGGAGATATTAGTTGGTGTTGAGTGCAATTATTTCTACCATACCTAGGAGATATGTTTTGATTAGGTTTACTTTTGTAATTATCATTGATATTCTTCCTTTGTAATTACATTTCTATATTTAGTTGATTAACAGTACATAATAACAAATAACAAAGGTGGTTTTCCTTATCATAAGGTTCTTGTCTTCTTCTTTTCTCTCCTAACAATGCATCCATTTCAATTATACAAATTTCAGGAAAACCCAACAACAGCTATCTAACGCGATGGGTTCCATGTACGCGGCAACCCTATTCCTTGGAGTCCAAAACGCATCAGCGGTGCAGCCAGTTGTTGACATTGAACGCACCGTCTTTTACAGAGAACGAGCTGCGGGAATGTATTCTGCTTTACCCTATGCCTGTGCTCAGGTGACTAATTAAACAAACATATTTTGTGTAATCTGTTATCATGGTTTAAAGATCAAGATTCTTATATATGTTTTTGTGTTTAACTCAGGTTCTAGTGGAGATACCTTATGTTTTCTTTCAAGCCATCGTTTATTGTATCATAGTTTATGCCATGATCGGATTTGAATGGACAGCTTCCAAATTCTTGTGGTACACGTTCTTCCAATTCTGCTGTTTACTCTACATGACGTTTTATGGCATGATGACCGTCGCGATCACCCCCAATGCCAACATTGCTGCCATCATAGCGGCTTCCTTTTACGGATTCTTTAATCTGTTCTCTGGCTTCATCATCCCACGACCCGTAAGTTTTTTTTTTTTTTAATTTTCTTTTAGCTTTTCCTATTTCACGTTTTCAGCGAATTTTAGATTTTCAAACAACTAATTTACATCGAAATAGAAGGCAAACTGGCAACAAGCTTCGACACTAGTCTTTTTTGAATAGGAAAACTAAGTCTTTTACAAACTACATTCATAGATCTTGGGGTCATTGGTGCTTATGTATATATTACACATGCAACAGAAAATTCCCATATGGTGGCGGTGGTATTACTGGGCTAATCCGTTGGCGTGGACCATCTACGGCATGGTGGTGTCACAGTTTGGTGACTATGATGACTTGCTTGTGAATGGTGAGCCTGTGAAGGAGTACCTGGATCGGTATTTCGGCTTTAAACATAGTTTTCTTGGTGCGATTGCGGGTGTTCACATTGGATTAGTTCTTGCTTTTGGCTTTATATTTGCTTATTGCATCAGATCCTTCAATTTCCAGAAGAGATAGATCCAATTTAGTGGTTTTGGAACATAGTATTTGTTAGAAATCCAAAATTTGTACTTGAGTTTTTAATTATTTGTTAGTTGTGTATGGGCTTGTAAAAGGGAACAAATTATTTTTAATTGTACGTGTTTGGGCTTTTAATTATGTAATGGGTTCCAAACATCAATTTATGTTAAAAATCTAAAAAAATTGTACTTAAATTTTGAATTGTTTTTTTTATTGTGTAATTTGTGGAGGACAATGGTAAATCTAGTAAAATTATGTGCGGGTCGGGTGATATGAAAATGGATTCACCTATTTATTTTTTATTGAGGCTAGTTGCAATAGATGGAGATGGAGTTGAAGGCTGTGAAGATGGTGGTGATGGTGGTGACAGTGGTGGTGGGGGTAGATATCAGGGTTGGCCCAAGGGCCGGCATATGGGCCAGCGAACTAAAGCTAGGGCTTTAGGCCACATATTTTATAGGGTCTCCGCAAAAAAAAAATTATACAGCCTATTTTCGATTTTGGGCTTAAAACAAATGTGCTTACAAGATCAGCTTGGGCCCCAAGGTAAACTAATAAACTTGGATTGGATTTAATAATTCTGATGTAATCAATATTGAGACGGAACAGACAGAAGGCAAGGCTGCTCGCCACTGCCAATCAGCAGGCAGTCACGATGGTTTCGGTTTGGATTTGTGATCTTTTGTGTCACTACAAGAAATAACCACTTTGAGCGGCGACACCATTAGCGGCGACAGGCCAAATGTCGCCGCTATTGGTCGATCCGCGTCTCGGAGGCTGAAACCAAACCCCAGCCGTTGATCAAAATTGTTGATCAAAATCCTGATCTAACGGTTGGGGATTTGAAAGGTATTAGCGGCGACATATCGTCTCCGCTAAAAGTATGTGTCAAAACTTTAAACCCTAGCCACACAAACCTTATCTCAGATCAACCCTTTAGCGGCGACACACAGCAATACCGGCGACACTACGTCGCCGCTAATGGTTAAAACGTATCAGTCCCCTATACAGCGCCATTTTCTCCCTCCTTCTTCACTTTTCCCCCAAAAAACTTCCCTCTACCGCCGGTAACACGCGATTTTCGCCCAAATCGGTTAGTTAAACTTTGTTTTTGTTAAATTACTTCTTTATTTTGTTATATACATATTATAGGCTTTAATTTTTGTGTATTTTTGTGTTTATGGTAGAGAAATCGGATCATCACCATCACTTCTCCGATCACCACCATCACTTCTCCGGTCACCAACTCGTCTCCGCGGTCTACGTCTCTTTGAAACTTGAAAATACGGTTAGTTTTATATGTATTTTTTTTTTCAAAGTTTAGAAATTGTATAATTTTGGTTTAGGTATGTAAATGTGTATGTAAGGATGTATGTTTGTATGTCAAATGTATAATGTAGGTGTATTTGGTGAAAATGTGTATAAGGAAATCTATGTATTTGTGTATGTAGGTGTAGGTAAGCATGTATGTGTGTATGTAAGTCTATGAATGTATGTATTTAGGTGTATGTTAGTATGTCAAATGTATAATGTAGGTGTATTTGGTGAAAATATGTATATGAAAATCTATGTATTTGTGTATCTAGGTGTATGTAAGCATGTATGTGTGTATGTAAGTCTATGAGTGTATGTATGTAGGTGTATGTTAGTATGTAGGTGTATGTAAATGATGAACAATTGTGCATGTAAATGTTTGCAATTGGTGAAAAATGTGTATGTTAGTATGTATGTTTGTATAAAGTATGCAAATGTGTATGTAAGTATGTATAAATTTTGTGGTTTTGGTCAAAATGTGTGTTTGTAAGTATGTATGTGTATGTGTAAGTATGTACATGTGTTTTATAAGTATGTATGTGTGTTGGTAGTATGTTAATATGTGTGTATAAAGTATGTAAATTTGTGTATGTAAGTATGTGTTAATGTGCATAAATAATGTTTAAGTTTCATGATTTCTATGTTTATGGTTATGTTTGAAAAAAGAAATATGTTTAAGTTGATAATTTCTATGTTTATGTTTAGGTTTGAGAAAAAAAATAAATTTAAGATGATAATTTGAATGTTGTTTATGTGTAGGTTTGAAAAAAAATATTCAAGTTTGATAATTTGTATGTTTATGTTTAGGTTTGAAAACATTTATTTTCCATGGCATGGTCACATTTATTATGTATTAGCATTTTTACACTTTGGAAGACTTCACATAGCCTTTGTCCTTCTACTAGATTAGGTAATAGCTAATCCCTCCTGCATAATCTTATTACTTTAGAGCCTAGGTTTACATGCCATGTTAAATTAGGAATAAGAACACTGGGACTTATGAAAAGATTCATATACAACCCAGTAGGTATATAATTGATGTAGTAACCGGTTGGTACATTATTAAATTAATTAAGAATAAAAAGACTTGTTGGATGGCTTTCTAGCAATATAATGTAAGGATTGTGATATTTTAATAAATATCGAAAGGTTATCCTTATCATGTAGTCGAAAGGCTACAAAATTTTATTTCGCTTTGGGCCTCCAAAACGGTTATATCAACCCTACAAACTATATACCTCACCACTATATATGGGTTAAAAAGTATAAATTCTATACATGTGATTATTAATTTACGTACTAAGTTGTGAATCAAAAAGTCGTATTGTATTATTAGAGTTAATTACATGGTTAGTCCCTGTGGTTTATAAGAATTAACAACATGAGGTACTAATAGTTTAGAATCACATTCTAGGGTATCAACTTTCAATTTTGTAACAACCTAAGGTACTAAGGCTAACATATGTTAGTTTTTTTGTTAGATTTCTATGAAATGACAAAATTGCCCTTTATAACTTCAAGGGCCATTTATATAAAATACTCATTTATCTAAAATTAGTTTAAACAAATAAAATTTAATTTTAAAAACTTAAACACAGATAGCTCTCTCTCCGGTGGTTAGTTTTTTTTTTTTTTTTTTAACTCATCTCCACCGAGTTCGTTTCTACAACGACCCACCATCATCGCACCCAAACTTCATCCTTCATATGCTTCCATTTTTTCGATTCCGTTCACCTAGCTATTCCATCCTCTCTAACGCAATTTTCTTTCACAAAACAAAGAATATGGTGCAACGGTGTGGGTGGGAAGATCGATTTCAGAAACGATGATGGTCTTCATCTGACTATTCAGTGCTATCTAACGACTTATTCGATCGGGTGAACTGAGGTGTTCGATCTGCCAGGCCACTGCGATCGATAGTGCCGATGCATCTCCCTATGTTCAGCATCACCATGTTTCTTGATTAAGTGTAGGACTTTTTATTATCCAATTGATTAATTCTACAGAGAACAGTTATTCGTAGGTGTATGAGGTGATAATTTTGGGAAAAGACGAACATATTGTTATTTGTTTTTGATGAAACTAATTTAATTGATCAAACTAATTTAATTGCTAATATAGATATTGAAGTTGTTAATGGTTTTTTAATGGACAGTAATTAACTGCAAATCACAGATTACATGGAGCAAACTCTCTTGTTGTAAAAAGAAGTATGAAACCAACAGGTTTAATATTTTTTTTTAGTTACATTTAATCATAGGATAAGAATGTATTTATTTATTTATTTATTTGTAAATTATAAAACAGTCCTTAGTTAACCAAATAATTACATAATTAGCCACTTATATGTAAAATGACTTAATTGCCCTTGAACCCAACAAAAAAAATAACATAAGTTAGCCTTAGTACCCTAGGTTGTTACAAAATTGAAAGTTGATACCATAGAATGTGATTTTAAACTATTAGTACCTGATGTTGTTACTTCTTATAAACCACAGGGACTAACCATGTAAATAACTCGTATTATTATTATTATTAATATTATTATTAATAATAATAATATTATTATTATTATGTAAAACATAAAATTTAAACAGAGTCGTCCCCGAAAACTCTCGAAAAAATTTAGGCCTCGGGCGACGAAAAGAATTGGGCCCAAAATTATGGTTAAGGGTAAATGAATTAAAAAAATAAAAACTTAGTGATGGAGAAAACTCTCGAAAAAATTTAGGCCTCAGGTGACTAAAAGAATTGGGCCCAAACTTATGGTTAAGGGTAAATGAATTACAAAAATAAAAACTTAGTGGTAGAGAAAACTCTCGAAAAAATTTAGGCCTCAGGTGATGAAAAGAATTGGGCCCAAACTTATGGTTAAGGGTAAATGAATTACAAAAATAAAAACTTAGTAATGGAGCAAAGACTCGAACTTGAGACCTTTACATTATTTTGAGATAATTTTTGCCACTATACCACCAATACTTTTTTGCATTATTAACGGATGAATGTACTAAATATATAATTTAATAAATATATACAAGTTTATAAGACTTTTCGGGCCCTTTAAAATTTTGGGCCTCGGACGTCGGGACGTGTTTGCCGGGCCCAGAGCCGGCCCTGAATTTAAATAGCTAGATCAAGTATAACGTACTAAATTATGAATCAAAAAGTTATTGTATTATTATTCCGTAAAACATTAAATTTAAATAGCTACATCAAGTAGGGGTGTGCACGGTTCGGTTCGGTTTTTGGGTACAATAAAAACTGAAATGTTGGTTTTCGTTTTTTTAAAACTATCTGGTTTTGGTTTTTTCGGTTTTATGCCGGCTCGATTTGGTTCTTCGGTTATTTCGATTTTTGAAACAAAATTATGTAACATTCAAAAAATAAAAAGTATGATTTAAAATTTAAGAATCTTTCTTATATGTTGGCTAATAAGTTATTATAGTTAACATCTTTTATTAATATTGCTTACATAAATCTAAGCTTCTAGTCTATTTTTATGTTTCTCTAAAGTTTTAATTAATAAATTTTCTGTTAAAATAATTTGAAGATCATTTAATTTTTATATAAAATTTTGTTATTTCTTGTAGGTAATAAATATAGATCATTTCAATTCTAAATAAACATGTAACGTTTTTATTATAAACACTTAACATTCAAGAATAAAATTAAAATTTCTACTACCATTGGGTTAAACACTTAAACAACTTAAACTTAAACATAACAATATATGGATTGTAACTTACCGGTTCGGTTCGGTTTTTTCGGTTATTGAAAGTGGTTATCCAAAAACCGAACCGAAAATTCTGGTTATTAAAAATCCGAAAACCGAACCGTCGATTTTGTTTCGGTTCGGTTTTGTTGATTATTTCACTTACGATTTAGTTATTTTGATTTTCTACTCACCCTTCATATCAAGTATCAACATATGAAACCTATTAAGGAAAAAAAAATGACAGTTCTAATATATCAGATTATATTATAATTATAATAAATATTAAATTAAATCACATTAGCTACAATAAAATTATTTTCTTTTTATTTTTTCATCAAAAGTTTTTTCTTTTTCACTTTTGACATAATACCTAGGCATTCTTATAAATAAAATAGGAAATATAAATAATTTTTAATTTTATACTTAAAATATTTTTTTTTCTGTGTAGTAAATATGTCAAACATTTTGTGTATTATTTTTTTTACTTTTAGAATAACTATAGTTTTATATGGTTCATTTTCTAATTTTTTTTTATTAACTGTAATAAATTTGATATGCCTACTCGAGTTTAATTTAGAACGTAACTTTTTCATGATTTGTGAATATACCCTAACATGTGTATTTATCATGGTTTTACTCGAATTTAATATATAACGTGACGTACCGCCACAACATATGAAATATTTTACTAGTATGCTATAAAAGTAGAGAAGGATCAATGGTTTATTTTCTTATTTTTCAAATTGTACAGCTGAGTTAATTTTTCAAGTTGACTTTGTAGCCTTGGAACTTGAAATGTGTACCGTAACATAGCTTATGGCTACTAGTCATTCGCATTCCTACTTCCTGTTTGTTGCTTTCAGCTCCGTTGAGTCAGAGCTTCCGGGCATCCACGTCATTGGGTGTCTTTAGTGATGGAAGTAGAGATCAACAATCTCTTTTTTAGGGTGGAGGGGCTCATAGTGGGTTAGGCTTGATGATTGTTGGGGTAGGCTTGGCGGGTTGGAAACAACGGTAGATAAAGCCACGTTGTTTGCATTTTCTTTTGACCGTTCAACGGTCTAATACGATTTAAAAAAAAAACATTTATTTTAAATAATCAACCACAAATACAACCCTTTTTCACCCTTCACACCACAAGCCATTTTCACACTTTACCACACTTCACTTTTACAAACAATCTCCTTTCAAGTTTCAACGACGGAATGGACCGAACAAGAGGAAGTCATAATGGCGAGGGCTTGGTTGAGTCTCGCCGAGAACATGGTTTGCGGCTCGTGTGAGACGTGGCTTCAAATATATTTGCGCTATTTCTTGAAAAAATGGGTAAAAAAACACGTAAGGTGTATGAGATTTATTTGAGGTGGCGGATAACCCAAATTCAAGATATCAAGTTTGAGAGATTGTTCAACGAGGCGATGAACAATGAAAATGTGCTAAACGAGGAGTAAGCGATTCAGGTGACCCTTTGTGAGTACAAACAGACATACAAGTCCAAAGAATTTGATTTTCTCACGTTGAGGCTTGGAAGAATGTGAAAACTCATCTCCGTTGGAGAGAATTCATTTAATTTAATTTTAATTCTATGTATTTTATTAATTTGAAGTTAAATTTGTTTAAATGAAAGTTTAGTTATTTAGAATTGTTTTGTTTAATTTTTATTAAAACAAAAAAAGTTATAATGTAAATGAAAAGAATGTTCGCCAATGTTATTGTGATTTAAGGGTAATTTAGAGTAAAAATATTGTAACAGTGTAGAATTTGAGGAAGCTAGGGTACATAAAAGATAAAAAATAAGCCCCTCCACTCTTATCTTTCAAATTGAACAACTAAGTTTTTTTTTATTACTTCCACCACAGTTTCATAAGCTGAATTTTATTTTTATTATGATATTATATATTTATTTAAATTATGACATAGTTTTTTGTTGTTATGTTTCGATGTCCAGAGCCGAGAGGCAACAAACCGAACATATGGTGTGCGCTACGTAGCAAATTTCAACCGCGTCCCAACATAACACATGAATTTAATACCACTATTTTTGTTTCATTCCAAGAAATAATAAATTGTTGAAAGAAAGTATGATATGAGATGTGCATATGGATATTATACCATGAGTTAATTACTATATTCATTCTTGTGGTTTAGTGAAAATTATTATTACAATCCATTAACTTAAAAATTATGAAAACAATACCAGTGGGATCATTTTCATTTCAAAAAGACCCATTCTTAGTAACTCCATTCACTTATTCTGTCAATTGTGTGTGAAATAACCCTAATACCCTTGTTAATAAAAACAAAAATATAAATAAATTATTACAAAACCTTATGCAGCTACCATTCCATCATTCACCCTCATTCCATATTCAAGTCGATCCAACCTACTACACCACCAACAACCACCCTCTCCATATCTTTTTCTTTAAACTTACAATTAATACACAATTACACACACATTGAAAGATAATATTATATGAAATGCGCATACGGATATTATACCATGAGTTAATTACACAATTTTCATTTCAAGGACTGATTTTATATGTGTTACGGCCTGAAGATTAATCTATCCAAGTCTATCCTATACGGCATTGGAGTGGACATAGCGGATGTTAAGGATAAGGCGAAGGTTGTGGGTGTAAAGCAGACAATCATCCGTTTAAATACCTTGGGTTAATGGTGGGAGCAAACATGAACAGGATAATTAATAATTGGAAACCTGTCTATGATATCTTTGAAGCTAGACTCTCATCGTGGAAAGCTAACACTCTATAGATTGGAGGATGCATCACGTTTATAAAATCGGTCCTTGAAAGTCTTCCTAATTACTACTTCTCCCTTTACAAAGCCCCTACTAAAGTTATCAAAGACTTGTAGACGCTTAAAAGGTTCATGTGGAGTGGCTCGGGTGAAAATAAGAAGATGCATCGGGTAGCTAGGGACCGGGTGTCTATTCCAAAAGAGGAAGGGGGACTTGGGCTAAGCAAATTGAAACACATAAACATAGCCCTCCTCTCCAAATGGGAATGGAGATTCAAGTCTCAGAAAATCAGTTGTGGAAGAATATGGTAAAGGCGATACACGAAAATAGGAATAACTGGAACTTCCTCCCGATAAAAAAAAACAATGGAGTGTGGAATAACATTGTGAAATCTTTTTCAAGAACAATAATTGACGGTAATCCGTTGCGTAACCTTTTTAAAACTGTGGTCGGTAATGGTAGTAACACTTTGTTTTGGTTAGACCATTGGCTGTTTAATGAACCCTTAAAAGATATTTACCCTAATATTTTCAATCTTGAGTCTAACAAAAAGTGTAGTGTTAACAACAGGTTAAGCAGCAATGGAGATGGATCTACAGTGACAAATTGGAGCTGGAGGATCGGACCTAGAAGTTATCTAGAGATATCGAAATTAAATTGGCTTACGAGAGACTTGGGGGTGCCACTTTGGAAGGGAAGACAAATGGACATGGATTGGAGCGGGTTCGAAAAAGTTTTCAATTAAAACTGTGAGAAGAGCCTTAAATAAAGGAGTGGACCTAGAACTTCTCCCACCCCCAGTCCCCTAACCCCCACCACCACCATCTTGTCAAAATGTAACCATTGTAAAAAACAAAAATCTCAAAACCATTTGGAACTTGTGACCATCATTTAGGTTTGGTTTAAAAGAAACAAGAATTGTCTATAAACTAAAAGTTTCTGAATTTCTTTTTTTGCAAAGATTAAATACTCCAGCAAACTTTTTAAAAAGAGTAAATTACAAAAAATCGTCATTTATATATGTCGCTTATTGCAAACTATTTCCTTTGTTTTCAATAATTACAGAAAACGTACTTTATGTTTACAAACCCTTACACGTTATGTTCTTTACCCCTAACTCAGTTAATTTTCATGGTTAAGTCTCACCAATTAGACCCCACATGAGTGTATTTTGATTATTTTACCCTAAATATTAAAATAAATAATCATAAAAAATAAAAATAATAAATAATAAATATATTAATCATCTTTAAAAAAATTATACATATACAGACATAATTTCTCTCTCTCTATAACTTCCCTGTCACCACTACCTACTCCTACCGTCTCCCACCACCTCCCCCCACCACAACCACATACATAAATGCCACCATTTAACAACTAACTAAAAAACCAAAATCTACACTATCTCATCCCCTGAAACCAGGGGCGGATCTACGTTACGAGGAACGAGGTCCCCGGACCCCAATCTTTTTTTATAAAGTAGTAGAAACGGTATATAAAATTGTCTATGGACCCTATAAAATAATTTAGTTGGACCTCATAACAATGAAAGTGGGCCTAGTGCAGTGGTGAAACCTCAACCAAAATCTACAGTCTACACTATCTACATCTTCTCAAGCGATCAGCAGGAGCACTCTTAGTCCGAACAATATCAAACGGATCATTAACCGACTCATACTCCTCATATCCGCCGCTACTTCCACCACCGGACTCCACATCTTTCCGGTGCCACAGCTGCGGTGATTCACCGCTACTCATCATCGTAACTTAATCAACAACTGTTGCAGAAAAAGAAAACCCTAATAACTTGGTTTTAACTGTTTTTCGGCAAAAGCTTGAACATGAATTAAGGTTTTGACTGTTATTCAGCAAAAAACATAGAAAACATAGCATTAAAAAACAACTCACATACCTGTTAATTCCGATCCCTTGTACAAAATTTAGGGGTTATTTTTCTGGTTGACACACATCATATATAATTGCTGGCTGAGGTCGCCGGATTAGGCATGGTTACCGACGACTTCGTGGTTGGGGAACGGGGGAATGTGTTTGATGGTGGTCGGATCTACAACAGCTGTAGTATTGTTCATTGAGATGGTTGATAACGAAAAAGCCAGGTTCAAACGGTGGGTTGCCGGAAGAGAAGACGATGTTGTGTGGGTTGCCAGAAGAGACGAAGGTGTGAGGGTGGGTTGCTGGAAGAGGCGACAGGGACAAGAAACACAACAGCAATACTTACTATTTTTTTTTATTAATAAAGGTAATTTTGTCTTTTCAAAACCATTTACTTGCATGGGTTATTGGGTGGTTCTATGGCTAAAGGATCTGAGGGTAATTATTGGGACATGATTCGTTATGTAGGAACATGAATGAAAGGCTACATCATTCTCTTGTCTGATCCATCATGGTTTGCATGGATTAAACCATTACAACCATGGTTATCCCTTCCATTTTTCAAGTAATCAATTCTTTTTTTTTCATTAAACAAAGATAAATTAAAATAAATAATGGGATAGTAGTTTGAGTCATGACCACAACCTTAGAGTAGTGGCTTTGGATTGTGGGTTAATGGTGGATGACATGACACTGACGTAGAGGGTCATTATGGTCATGAGGGTCATGACCACACCCTACAACCTAATTGAAACTTTTTTTGAACGGCCAACGAATCCTCCAAATGGGCTACTGACGAAATTCACAACATCGGGATACACTCGCCTTCCGAACCGGGGAAAACCCCCACCTAGGGCCGAAGCCCGTGAACACTCGCCCGAAGGCACGACAGTGCGGTGAGGTAAAACCCGCTCAGTTCAAGGATCGAACTAGCGAGCGCCGCCTACTCGCCTAGTCTCCCATCATCACCAGGTGCCGCAGAAACTAAATGCTAGAGGCAGGAATTGAACTTGAGTCACTTGAAACACAAGGTCTCTCCCTTACCACTCCACCACTAGCTAATTGAAACTACTTGTAATTATTTTTAAGCTAATGAATTACAATAGTTATTTTCATCTACAAAGACGAAAAAAGTAATTAACTGTTATAGCATTGTTCATTTTTCCAAGTATTTTTAACAATTATAAGTGATCAAAAAATATATATCATGCTCACTCTTACAATAATACGTATATGTTTTTATTATATAATCAGGTTATTTGAAAAGAAAAACTTACAATTATCTGAAACTTTAAGAAGATCGATAGGGTCCAATCTTTAGAAATTTGGTTATATATCTTAGAACCCGATTTTCAAGAAATAATTAGGTCCCGTGTCATCGGCAACGACAATTTTTTGACGTAATCGTCATTTTTTAGTTAGTTTATCAACTCTCTCGTGATACATTGTATAGACCTTCTGCTAGTGAGCATTACTTGCCTGTTGCGGCGAGCATTCGGATTAGTACCAGTGTTGTTCTCGTTAACTACATATATCGTTTTTACGAATTCTTACAACGGGTAATCTAATTTTCAAAAATGATAGAGATAATTACTTTGTATTTCATTTTAAATATTTTAATAATATAGTTAATAAATTACTTATAGTATTATTCAAATTCAGGTTATATTAATCAAAACTACAAACACGTTTGAGTTATAAGCCTTTAAACTTGTTATAGCACATAGAAGGGTGTTCGCATGATGCAATAGGGAATACATCACTTAAAGGTTGTTAACGAGCCGAGTTGAGCTAAGCTAGGGGTGTTCACGAGTTGATCCGAATCGAGCGAACCTTTGCTCGTGCTTGGATCATTTACAACCGAGCGAAATCCGAACGACCATATTTGAGCGTGTAATTTTCCGAGCGAGTGACAAGTAAATTGGACAACCATAGATTTAGCATGTCTCCGTTATGGGTCACGGCTAAGGTCCAACTGTCCGAGGATGAGGCTCTGGTTGAAGCAGGTGAGGCGATGAATATACAACAAAGAACAATTGTCGTGTTGTGCTATATGGTACGAGCAAGAGACGATTGATGACTGACGATTAATGAGAGAAGGATGACAAATATTGTCGCTTCACGACTTAGAGTTTTAGTTTTAAATTTGGTGTTAAATTTTTTATTGATTTGATTAGGCTAGTATGGATAAATATAATTGTATATTTGAGTATAGTGGTCAAAATCTAATAGAGCAGTAAGTATAAAATATGAATATGCATGTACTTTGTGTGTGCATTATAATTATATATGTAATAAATTAATAAAAAATAATTCGTGCCGAACCGAGTCGAGCGGACCTTTGCTTATGCTTGGCTCGTTTGCAAACCGAATCAAACCGAGTGAGCATATTCCGAGCGTTTTCCGAGCGATCGGCGATGAGCGACGAACGATTTGAAGAACCCTATGCTAAGCCAAGGCTAGTTAGAGCTCGACTTGAACTTCGTACCGAGCTGACTTGGCTCAACTCAAATTAAAATTGAGCTGGAATCTTAAACTCAAGCTTGGCTTGATTAAAAACGAGCTGACCCGCTCCAATCAATTTGGCTCGAGTTAACAGCTTATTTTATTTTAAGAGTCAAACGTATAGCTTATTAATTCTTGTAATATTATAAGAGTAACATATAACTTATTGATTCTTGTTTAGGTTTACCTTATAATATTTATAGAGTAGGTGGTTCCACAACTTTTGTTTCTTCATTTATAAGAGACAAAGAAACAACGAAATTGATGACTTCTTTGAGAAATCAAGATACTATTTAATAGTCATTTCTTTTATTAATGTTGTTTTCATATCGGATGTGGGATGTAAGAAATGCCAAAGTTCCAAGAGATTTGGGCATTTGAATGATTTTGAAGGCTTTAAAGTTGGTACTTTGTGCTTTAAAATTTGTAGTTAGTTAAACTCTTTAATTTATGTAAAACTACTTTTTTCGCCTACTCATATGCATTATAACGTAGTATATATAAACTTAATAATAGCATTTATACTTCTAGAATCATTGAAATTTTTCATTAATCTCATTTTAGCATATAAAGGGGTGTCCGCAATGCACTAGGGGATACAACACTTAATGGTTGTTGACAAGCCGAGCTGAGCCAAGGCTAGCTCAAGCTCGACTCAAACTTCATATTGAACATTTGAAATGGTTTAGGTCGGCTCAAAGTTAAAATCGAGCAAAAATTTTAAACTCGATCTACACTCAATTAGAAATCGAGCTAGTCCTTAATTTGAGTCAACTTTATAACTTATTTTATCATAATGGTCAAACATATAACTCATCTTGCCAAAGGGATAAAATTAAAATTTTACTTAGCTAAAGGGCTGAGTATGTAAGTTACACAATTTGTTAATTCTTGTAAGCAGGGTCGGCTCAACCATTTTGGTGGCCTAAGGCGAAGTAAAAATTGTGGTTTTTAAAAAAAAGAAAGCAAAAATGAGTTGCATAGGGTGAGCATCGAACCTGAGTCTCCAAGGAATTATCAGCGCTCATCAAACGACTCCACCCGCTAGCGTTTTGTCCATATCCTATATATGTGTGTGTATATATATATATAGGGTAGGGTTCATGCGAGAACCACCCTTATTGTGAGAACCGCGAGAACCAATGTGAACAGGGGGCAATTTTGTAAATACATAACAAAAATTAAATCAGCTATCACTTCTCCTCTTACTGGACTTCAAACAGCAATTAAATCCTCTTTTTTATTCCGTACGACACTCCAAAAATCTACAAACTTCGTCATCCCAGTTCACATCCAACACACCAGAATCTCCAAAATTCGCCATCTCAATATTACCATTCATCTTGTATTCGTCGTGTAATCGAAATTAGGGCAATAAGAACATAATAATCGATCATATATTCATCATCTTCTCAAAATTAGGGCAATAAGAGTATAATCATCGAAGACTCTGTCACAATTAGGAAGAATATGAAGAACAGACGTCCAATTGACAGATTATTCAGCGTCGCTACACCGTTCCGTAAATTTGTAAGTTTATACTTTTTGTTTTGCAGTTTTATATGATAACATGATGCTTAATCGTCGATTCAGATTTTTATATGTTAATATGACGCTTAAATCATCGTTTCATATCTGCACTAGTGAAAATTGTGTGATATATATGATTGTTGAGGGATTAGGGGTGACTGTTGTGATAGAACTATATGTAATGTGGTATTTATGTGTTTATTTGAATGCAGTTTTGTTACTGATTAATGTTAGATATGATTGGTGGTAATACGAAATTTGATTTGGTAAGGGTTAGGGTTTTTTATTGAAGCAAGCTTGTGGGTCATCCGTGTTAATGCACATGTGCATAGTTATGCACATATGTATATTTTGCCAGATTAGGTTAATAAGCTCAATCATGTTGATGCAAATGTGAATAATTATGCATATGTGCGTAATTTGTCGGGATATGTTAATAAGGTCATTCATGTTGATGCATGTGTACATAGTTATGCCATGCACATGTGCATAGTTTGCGAGAATTTGTCAACTTGCACGTTTATATGTTAACATGACGCTTAATGGTTGATTCAGATCTTTTATATGTGAATATGAGGCTTAAATCTTAGATTCATATATGCATTAGTAAAAATGGTGTGATGTATATAATTTTTGAGGGATTAGGGGCGACTGTTGTGATATCACGATCTGTAATGTGGTATTTATGTGTTTTTTGTATGTAGTTTTGTTACTGATTAATGTTAAATATGATTGGTGGTAATACGAAATTCAATTTGTTAAGGGTTAGGGTTTTTTATTGAAGCAAACCTGTAGATAATGTCAGTCATGTTAATGCACATGTGCATAGTTGTGCACATATGCATATTTTGCCATATTAGTTTAACAAGGTCAGTCATATTAATGAAAATGCGTATAATTATGCACATGTGCATAATTTGATAGAATAGGTTAATACGGTCAATTATGCACAAAACTCGTTTCCAATATATATTTAGAATGGAACAAGATAAACGATGCCTGGTGGCGGACCAGTACAATCAGGATAATAGAAATTTAATAGGGGTTTGGAATTGGTCAAGAAGCCCAAGCTCAGCCGAAGAATTAATGGAATGGCACGAGTTGATCGGGTTCCTCGATAATGTCACTTTGTCCGACGGCAAAGATAGTTGGGAATGGTTGGGAGGTAATGACTCTGATTTTCGGTCAAGACTGTCAAGAACTTCCTGTATAGCGGCTCCGATTTCAGCAGCAGGCACGTTGTGAAATGGTCGAAATGGGTCCCAAAAAATGAAATATTTTTTTGTTTGGAGGGCGGTTTAGATCGTATTCCTACGCTGACTGCACTCCGGGATCGGAACTGTTGGGGCAGAGACGTGAAATGTTGGCTGTGTGAAGATGGCGATGAAACAGCTGAACACCTTCTTTGTTCGTGCAGGGTAGCGTCGACTGTCTATTATCACATCAGTCAGTGGTGCAAGGTGAGTCCTTGTATTCTGTTTTCGGCTAAAGATATCGTAATTGCCTCTGAGTTTTGCAATCTGGATAGAGAAGTGAAAGAAGATTTACATGGTATTATGTTCGTGACAAGTTGGTTTATATTGTTAGCCAGGAACAATAAAAGGTTCTCGGAGACTCAAGTTAAACCCGGAGAGATTATCCGTAATATTAAGTCAGTCGGTTTTTTATGGTATAAGAATTAGTCCAAAAATATGTCCGTGAGTTGGGAAAATGGTGTAGTTTCGATATAAGGTAGCTGCTAGATTTTGGTCTTTAGGTTCTTGTGTTGAGTTGTTGTTTTTCGTTTTGCTGTAGTGGTTGGTTCGGCCGCCTCTATTTTGGAGGTTGGCTTCTGTGAATAACATTTACATTAAAAAAAATTATGCACATGTGCATAGTTTGTCATAATAGTTTTGTTACTAATTAATGCTACATATGATTGGTGGTATTACGAAATTTGATTTGGTAAGGGTTAAGTTTTTTTTATTGAAACAAACATGTTGATAAGGTCAGTCATGTTAATGCACATGTGCATAGTTATGCAAATATGCATATTTTGTCAGATTAAGTTAATATGAATGTATTACGGCATATGAACACATGCATTATTACCTTAAAACATAAACATTGTACATATTGTATGTAATATGTTTACTTCACATGTGCATACATGAAATAATTGATGTAATATATGTAATGTAGGCAGGAACAAATTATTCGAAACTGCTCATGGATTGACAACAAGGACGTATTTGATTAATAGGTTGACGGATGAAAAATACCAGGGAAAATGATGGACGAAGAGGCATTGAAACAGGAGGAGTGTTCGAAGATAGTTATGAAATGGAAAGAAGATCAGAAGGTGTGAGGTTGTGAAATAATGCGAATGTTACGTAGGTAGTTTGTGGATATGCAATTTATAAAGACAATTTGTTTTTTGTTTTCTTGATGTCTTTTTATTGTAATATGTGGGTAGTTTTTACGATAACGGTTGATATAAGAAGTTTGATGTATACGATGTTTATATGGTGGTTGATGGGTTAAAACTCTATTTGATTGTTCAGGTATATTGGTATGTTTGTTAATATTTGATGTATTATGTTGTTTGGTATAGAAAATGTTGGTATTGCACATGTGCAAAGTTCGATACAGCGTATCATATTACGTATGTGGTACCCTATTACGTATGGGATACCACATTGCATATGATGATGTATATGTAAAGGAAAACGGATTACATGTAGTTAAGATATTCATGTATGCACATGTGCATTGGTCGAAACAATAACAATATGTAGTGAAACATTAAACATGTATGCACATGTGCATTGTTTGAAACAATTACCATGTTGGGTGAAACAGTAAACATGTATACACATGTGCATTTTTCAAAACAGTAACCATGTTGGTAATATATGTTAGGTGGTCAATAATGAAATTACATACACTTATGTATAATAAGTAATTGATATCAAAGTATCATGATCACAATCATAAACTATAAATACATATACAGACAGTGCAAAATGATTGTAAACAAAAAGAATAATGCTTAGAAAGTGTTTGTCATTATATATAGGATAATCAAGAATCGTTGAATGTTTTATGACTTCTGGATGAATGTCTACACGCCTAGATGAATGTCTACGAGGTTGCTCAGGTTCGTGTATATATATATATATATATATATATATATATATATATATATATATATATATATATATATATATATATATATATATATATATATATATATATATATATATATATGCAGGGTCTTTAGCATCATCATCAACATCTTCATCAGTATCATTGGAATCAACGTCCTCCTAACTGTTAATCGTACTATTTATAATAGGGATGTATTCAGCATTAACATCGGGTATCCAATATGGTGTGCCATTAGGTGTAGAAGTCGTAATTGTTCCTGTATAAATAAAAAGAAAAACATATAAGATTGTGATTAATATGGTATATGGTGTGTATACGCACGATGTATAAATGTTTAACAATTTTTTTTTTGGTGATGAGTATGGAGTGTTGGTAATGTGATGCACATGTGCATAATTGATGATTATGGATTGTTGGCACATGTGCATGTTTATGTTAATGATGGTTAACAGTTTACGGATGATGAGTATGGGTGTTATCAACATAATGCACATGTGCATGATCGGTGACGAGTATGGGTGTTAACAACATAATGCACATGTGCATGATCGTTATATTGATCAAGCAAATAAACAAAAAAAATGAACAATTTATATAAAAAATGATACAGGAACATAGAGTAACCAATCAAATGTTAAATAAACAATGATATAGTAACATAGAGTAGTAAAGCATGTAAAAACTAGAAAAACAAACAATGAACAATGATAAATAAACACTGATATAGGAACATAGAGTTATCAAGCATGTAAAAACTATTTCTGTATACTACCTTTAGTCTCCTATCGTATAAATTGTAATTGTTGGTATAAATTGCAATTGTTGTTGGTCCAGATTTGTGGGTGATGTAGCAGTCGATGTTGAAGTATTGTCATCGGAAATTGAGTATTCAGCGGAAATTGAGTGTTCGGCTTCAACGACATTTTCTGATGTAGACATAGATTCAATAGTATGGATATCAAAAATAGGTCTTTTTATAAGCTGAAGTTGACCTAACTTTGTTAATGTCATTATCAGATTGACGAGGAGGTTATATATGTGATGAATCAGAGGATGCCATCTGTATTACAAAGGGGTTACAAGTGAAATTATGTTTATTTGTATATGGATGACAAAAAAACAATATAATCGGACAAAAAAAAAGATGTAATTTGTTGTGATTACCGGATAAATGATGTATTCAACTGAGTAATCGTATAAGTCAAACACGTAATGAGGATATGTTCAACAGTTTCTTGCTCGTATCCGCAACCCGGGCACAATGTGTTGCTGATCTAAATTCCCTTTTTTTTTCCAGGTCCGTCTTTGTCGGTAACCTGCCTTCGACGCCTTTTCATGCTAACATATTGGCTTTAGGTGTAGCCCAGCCGTTCCAGGTCATTACAAAGCCACTCGACGGGTCCCCGCTTGTGACACACAAATACTCTCTAACGGTTTTAACATTGAAAGTTGACTTATTTTTCCGAGTGCCAACCCCACCCATATTGACCCGTCTTCATTCTGGTGTCTCTCAGCAACGCCAAAAGCTACATAAACTCCACCAATGCCTCCCCGGTTGTCGGATTGTTCTTCCATTGCCAATCCCACACAGTCACCTCCCCTATTTTTTTTTGTAGTTGTCCGCCACACAAGCCCCTTTGTTTGCTGCCATCCTGTACATAATTGGATAGTCATCCATAAGGCACTTGTTCAGAATCCATACATCAACGACATAATCTAATTTTCAACATAATGCACATGTGCATATAATTTAATACAATATCATTTACAGTCAACATATTGCACATGTGCATATAATTTAATACAACATCATTTACAGTAAATATAATGCACATGTGCATATCATTTAATATAATATCAGTTACAAAGTATATACATCATTTACAGTCAACATAATACCTTTGGTCACAAATCGAATGAACTGCAACTCTTGATGTTCTGTATTTGTAGATGTATTTTGACTGTCAACTGTATTATCAGCAGATGGACCAACAATGTCAGCATCAGATGTATGAGGAGGATTATTAGAGAATGTATGAGGAGGAACATCAGATGTGTGAGAATCAGCACTTGATGAATCAGAGGATGCCATGTAGATATGAGGAGGATTATCAGAGAATGTATGAGGAGGAACATCAGATATGTGAGAATCAACACTTGATGAATCAGAGGATGCCATGTAGAGGGTGTAAATGATGAGTTGTCGTTGTGAATGCCGCTGGAAACACCGTGACTGGATGCCGCCGCCATGAACTCCGGTGAGTTACGTGAACGCCGTCGGCCACCGTCGTCGATGTATACAAAGTTCTGATCCGATGAATGAAACCCTAACTGTGGATCTAAACAGAGATGTAAAATAGAGGGGAGCGTGTTTTTATAATAAATATCACATAATTACAATTTTGCCATGTGTTCACACTGGTTCTCGCGGTTCTCGCAATAAAGGGTGGTTCCTAACGGATCCTTCCCCTATATATATATATATATATATATATATATATATAGGGTAGGGATATGGTAAAAAGTGTTTAAAATGTGAGAAGGGTAAGAAGTGTTTTAAACCATTGGATATTTGATCTAATGGTTGAGATCAATAGGGTATAAAAATGTAAATTGTCTTTTAATTAGAAGGGCCTTATGTAAAATTGAAGGGCAATAATGTCTTTTCAAATGTTTCAAATATAGTAACCGTATCCTACACAACCAACACCCCTATTATTCTCCTAAAAATCAGCAACTTTCCCCAATAAAAAATGGTAACCGTATCCTACACTATATGAAGATATAACACTATGAACCCTTGATAAAACACTATATGAAGATATAACACTATGAACCGGAAAAATCAAGATATCTGTACAGAATATAACACTATTGATTGGGGATAAAACACTATGAGCCAGAAAATCAAGATGTCTGTACAGAATATAACACTACTGATTGGAGATAAAACACTATAAACCAGAAAATTAAGATGTCTGTACAGAATATAACACTATTGATTGGGAATAAAACACTATGAACCAGAAAATTAAGATGACTGTACAGAATATAACACTATTGATTGGGGATAAAACACTATGAAATGAAATTAAGATGTCTGTACATAATATAACACTATTGATTGGGGATAAAACACTATACATCTGTAAATGCTATAAAACACCAAAATCGAAGAAGGGCGCAGAAAGTAAAAAACTGTATTGTATCTGGGGAAGGTATCTGGCGATTTCATGTATTTATAATTGATGAAGAATGATGCGTGGATGATAATCTTATTGGATATTGCAAAAAAAAAAAATTCAAAATTCGAATCAAATCCCTATAAACTCATCGCCAGTTCTTTTTTTTTTTTTTTTTTTTGCAGTTATCTTGAAAATCAATTAAATGATAAGAATGTCAAATTACTAATATACCCTTTTGAATTAATTAGGATAAAGGACACTTGTCATTCCCAAATTATTTCTCACACTTCTCACAAAAGTTCCACTTTGTACAGGATCCTCTACATATATATATATATATATATATATATATATATATATATATATATATATATAGGGTAAGGTTCATGCGAGAACCACCCTTATTGCGAGAACCGCGAGAACCAATGTGAACACAAAATAAAATCTAAAAAAAATCAAAAAAGCACTCAAAAAAATTTTTTTATTTTTTTTAAAATTTTTTAACAAAAAATCGCTATATTTCGTTCCATAAAAAAAAAAAAAAAAAAAAACTTTTTTTTTCGAGTAACAGTTATCCATGCACATGTGCATATGTATCATTACTTCAACAAATTCGGTAATACATTATCAGGAATAGACAATTTCACTTTAATTTACAATACCATTAGTAATACACTACTTTTTACATTACCAATATTCAAAATGCACATGTGCATAATTAGGTATAACCATGATATAACGTGTTTTGGTACAAAAAGTTTGTGATTTTGAATGGAGAAGTAGACCCATATACATGTTTTTTGGTTAGTTATATCTAGTGGTTGATGGTTTGGTTATAGTTGTCAATTTTTATGTAATATGTTGATTGGATGGTATAAATGGTGTTTACATACATGTAATAAAGTGAAAATATTGTTAATGGTATTGTATTATGGATGGTAGGAGGTAATGGTATTGTATTATGGATGGTAGGAGGTAATGGTAGTGTATTATGGATGGTATGATAGATGAAAGGGAAAGTGTATTCAAAGTGGTGTACCAAAACACCTTATTTCATCTTGATACATATAATGCACATGTGCATTTCTAATATTGGTAATGTAAAAAGTAGTGTATTACATATGGTAGTGTAAATGAAAGTGCAATTGTCTAATATATGTAATGAATTACGGAACTTGTCAAAGAAATGACAGAAATGCACATGTGCATGCTTGTGTATTATGGATGGAATGATAGATGAAAGAGAAAGTAGTGTACCAAAACACCTTATTTCCTGTTGATACATATAGATGCACATGTGCATTTCTAACATTGGTAATGTAAAAGATAGTGTATTACACGTAGTAGTGTAAATGAAAGTGCAATTGACTATTATTTGTAATGAATTACGGAATTTGACAAAGAAACGACACATATGCACATGTGCATGGATAACTGTTACTCGAATTTTTTTTTTTTTGAATTTTTTTTTTATTTTTTTTATTAACAAAATATAGCGATTTTTTCAAAAAAAATAGTAAAAAATAAAAAAAAATTTTTGGGTGTTTTTTTAGATTTTTTTAGGAATTACTGTTTGTGTTCACACTGGTTCTCGCGGTTCTCGCAATAAGGGGTGGTTCCTAACGGATCTTTGTCCTATATATATATATATATATATATATAGGGGCCGCTAAAATAAAAACCACCTCCAGTTGTAAGTACCGAGAGAACCACTTTTTAGCCATTAGATCAAGAAGATGGATGGATGAGATTGAAATTAACTAAAATTAATATTAAATAGATTTTGTCTTATTATTTCTTTAATATTTTAATCCAAAAGGGTAGTTTCGTAAATTACTCTATTTTGTCTTTTTGTATTTATTATTTTTAATTACTTTTTTGTTTTATTATATTACTTTTTATTTTTTAAAAAGAATTATTTTATTAAAAACATTTTTAAATTCAGATTTTTTTAACAAGACAATTTTTTTGCGCGCCGGTTTTTGCATGCCGTTTTTACGCCCGACTTTTTCACGCATCGTTTTTTAACGGGTAGTTCTTGCACGCCGTTTTTTATGCTCGGCTTTTTCAAGCGTCGGTTTCTTAACGCGCCGTTTTTTACGTCCCGTTTTACCACGGCGTTTTTTACGTCCCGTTTTTTTCGCGGCGTTTTTATGCGCCGCATTCACGCTCCTTGTTTTAGGCGCCGTTTTATCACACAGTTTTTGCGTTTTACAACTTACGTAGAAAAAGTTTTACGTTTTACATTAAAAAAGTTTACGTTTTACGTTAAACTTTTTAAACTTTTTAAACTTTTTACGTTTTACGTTAAACTTTTTTCTTTTTTTGTAAAACTTTTTACGTTTTAAGTTAAAATTTTTACGTTTTACGTTAAACTTTTTTACGTTTTACGTTAAACTTTTTACGTTTTACGTGAAACTTTTTACGTTTTGACGTAAAACTTTTTGCGTTTTACGTTTTGTAGTTTTACGTTTTACATTTTACGTTTTACGTTCCATGTTAAACTTTTTACGCTTTACGTTTTACGTTAAACTTTTTACGTTTTACGTTAAAAAGTTTACGTTTTACGTTAAAGTTTTTACGTTTACGTTTTACGTTTTACGATTTACATCAAACTTTTTTTGTTTTACGTTAAAAAATTTACGTTTTACGTTAAAAAAATTTACGTTTTTACATGAAAACGTTTACGTTTTACGTTAAAAAGTTTACGTTCTACGGTAAAAAAATTTACGTTTTACGTTAAAAAATTTACGTTTTACATTTTACGTTAAAAAGTTTACGTTAAAAAGTTTACGTTTTTCGTAAAAACGTTTTACGTTAAACTTTTTACGTTTTACGTTAAAAACTTTACGTTTTTACATTAAAAAGTTTCACGGATTTTTACAAAAAAACGGACAGAGTTTCCTCTAATTTTGGACGATCCCGACAATGCAAGTTGTCGTTATAATTTTCAAAACTCAATACACAATAAACGAAACAAATATAATCATATGATTCTACTACGTATGTTTATAAATACAAGTTTATCAAAGTTCGGTTTTGCGATAAAATATTAATTAATACAAAACAATAAAATTTATGTCGAACCTAAAAACCAATACTGAACTACAAAAACATATTTCATAAACCAAAAAAAAGATCAGTTAAAAATCCTAATATTAATATTTTGACTTTAGCAAGTCAACATATATGAATTCACAGTGTATCAGAACAATATAAGACACCAAAACTCACCCAAAATCAAGTCAAAAACCCTAATTTTAACTCATCAACATAACTAAACCACTAAATCTCACCATTTCCACAAAAGCAACTCACGAATAGTTTTATTTTATTTGCCTAAAGGCTAAAAGTAATACAAAACAACACCTGCTGCTTTGTGAGACATCATAGATCTGGCTTTTGATAGCCATAAGAAGGGGTTTTTGGGGATCGGTGTCGTCGTAGGCTTTCAGGTCCTCTTCGGAGATCTCGCCAAGCTGGACTGGTGGCGGAAGAGGCTGCACGTCTTCTTCGAAAGATCTTGGCCGGTGTTGGTGGTGATAAGAGGATCCTCCGAACAGAACGGAGAAGATGTAGTAGACGGCTATACTGGCGGCGATTACGGTGAAGAAGGTGTTGGGAGAGAGTCCGGTGTATGCTGTTATGGATTGTTCTAGAGTCTCCAGGAATTCTACTGCCATTGTTGACTTGTTGGGATGATGATGCTCTGGTTATCTACTAGTCGGCCGGTGGGTTTAGTTAGAGAGAGAGATCAGGGGTGAAGGATTTTTAAGAGAGAGATGTGAGATGAGTGATTTAAAATTTATGAGAGAGAGATGAGAGATGTGATGAAAAGTCTGGTGATATTAAATGCTGACAGAGAGAGAAGGAGAGATTTGACATATGGGGTAAATGACCATAATACCCTTTAGGTTATAAAATAATATTGTATACGTGGTAAAGTCTGATTGGTGGAGAGTTGTTCTCGCAGTTCTTACTGGGAGTGGTTTTTATTTTAGCGGCTCCATATATATATATATATATATATATATATATATATATATATATATATATATATATATATATATATATATATTTCTAAAATATAGAGGCCCTATAGATTTGGTGGCCCAAAGCCTAAGCCTCAAAATACTTGGGCTTGGGCCGGCCCTGCTTGTAAGGGTTTACCTTGCCTTTATAGAGTAGATGGTACCTCCACCTTTATCTCATCATCAATGTCGGATAAAAAAAACAATGGAATGAATGAATTCTTTAAGAAAAGCAAAGGACCTTTTTATAGTCATTTCATTCATCCAGAGTTGTTTTCTCATTCGATGTAGGACCGACAAAGATGAAAAAATTCAAGAGGTTTGGGAATTTGAAGAGTTTGAAGGCTTTAAAGGGTTATACTTTGTGTTTAATACTTGTAATTACTTAAAAGTCTTAAAATTATGTAAAATTACATTTGTACTTCTTATATGCATTATAATATAGTATAGATATAGATAGTATCGATTCTTAGTAACGACGGGTCCAACTTGGTTATTTATACATATCAATTGATTTTAGTCTAGTCGGCGTGGATGCGTGGGAAAGGGGCATGGGGCTTCCTCAACACCGACACACCGCCCCTTTCCCTTGTGTGGAGGTGGCGTGGTGAGGTGAGGTGAGCGTGGGGATTTCCATGGGCGTGGGGAGGAAAAGGCTAGTGATGTGGTGGCTTAGTATTGGGTGTTCAAACTAGCCATTGAACGGCTAGTAATTTAAAAAAAAAAATATTTGCCAAAAAAACCTTATACATTAAACCTCTCTAACCTTATTTCTCTGTACATACACAGCCTATCCATCCTATTTCTCCATACAAACACATTTTTTCATTCTCAATTTTATCATTCTTTAAAAAATTGAAAGACAAAGTTCATCATCTTCATCGTCATCATCTTAGCTTGAAAAGTTTCTTTTATTCTCATCATCATCTAACAAGAAACCCAAGCTAATAATATCAGCGGTTCAAAAAGTTGTTCAAACATAATGTATGAAGGGACCTAACAACCCAAAAGGAAGAAATAGATAATTCACAATCGGCTCGTCACACACATGAGTTATTGGTAAGTGATTGTTTTTCATTCAACCCAATGTACATATGATTATAGGAGTTTTAGGCGGCATTTTTTGTATGAATGAAGGTTTATTTCTAAGAATAGCAAAAAAATTACAAAAGAAATATGAATTTTTCCAACAAAAACTGATGCCTGTGACAATATGGGATTTAGCAAGTTGCAAAAAGTCATGGCCACGATTAGACAATTGGCTTATAACACTAGTTTCGACGGAATGGATGACTATATAAAAATGTCGAAACAAGCGGCGAGGGAAAGTTTTCATTATTTTTGTGAGTATGTCATTCATCTATACTTAAAATAATATTTGAGAAAATCTACATTGGTGACGTACAACAAATCTTGGAGGCTCACGAAGATCGATATGGTTTCTCTGGGATGGTCTGTAGTTTAGATAGTATGAAATGAGAGTAGGAAAGCTGTCCAACTACGTGGCGCAACCAACACACTAGTGGATATCATAAAAACCAGCTATGAAACTTATCTTTGATTTTAGCATGCATTTTTTGGTGTAGCAGGTTCCAATGAAGATTAGTATTCTTAATCAATCACCCATACGATATAGAACCGGAGGCTTCTATTTTTTTTTTTTTTTTGTAAACAGGGTGGAGTACAAATACGGTTATTATCTAACGGATGGAATTTATGTCGTATATGTTGTGTTTATAAAATCATTTATACATCGTACAACGTTAGAAGAAAAGAGAACGAAGTTTAATGGTGCTCAAATGGCGGCAGAAAAGACATCGAACGAGTTTTTGGTCTTTTGAAGAAAAGATGGCGTGTTTTGAACATGACGTATAGGATTATGAAAAAAATTAGAGTTAGAAATGTAATATATGTGCATTTTTTTGCATGTTATGATTTTGGAGGATGAAGGACGCACAAAATGCAAGTACTATGGGGAGGAGATGCAACCAAATACTAAAGAAATCACTGATGAAGCGAGGGAATCAAACCCGCGGAAATTTTTTGTTCGTGTTCGTTCATTATGGAATGGAATGTGTTCAAGAACAGTTCACGAACACGAATACAGACACAGATAAAATCGGCAAAGACAGCAGTAGCTAGAGGTGGATGGTGAGAGAGAGTGGCGCTAGTTAGACCTTAAAGCCCTAATCATTGAACGAAGGTTGATAGTGTTTATCGATGTAAATAATGAGAAGAAAAATGGAACGGTTTATAAATAAGATGGAGACAGAGTTTCCTATTTTATTTGTTTAGGTAAGAAGATAAATAAGAATTAAATAATATAAAATTTTAGATAAAATAATAAATGCTAAAAAAATCTTTAATGAACAAAATAGACAAACAAACATGAACGGATGTTTACGAACATCTTACCGAACGTTCACGAACGCGATTGAACGAACGAGACATCTGTTTGTGTTCGTTCATTAAACTAATCGAACGGAATTTCTTGTTCATGTTCGTTCATTAATCAAACGAACGAACGTAAACGAACTTCCCGTCTTACAGTTTACGAACTCTTCGCTGAACGTTCGGATCGTTTACAACCCTAACTTCGAGTATGTTGATTTGTTTGACTTAATCTTGGTTTGTAAGGGAAATATAATGTATACTACACCAAGTAAGTCAAATATAGGACTCTCTTGGCGCAACACATTTAATTTTAGCCAAGTCTGAAGCTAGAATCATACGTTGCATGTGGGTGTGTTTGAGGGTTTGGAAATGGAAATGGAGAAACAAAAAGAAGATATATTAGCCAAGTGTGAAGCTAGAATCATACGTTGCATGTGGTTTAGTTTGGCGGTTTTAACCGGTTTTCTTCTTCTTCTTTTTATTTTCGTAATTGTTAGTTTGTATAGAATTTGTAAAAGTTTTTGATAGTTCACAAATATTATACATGTATACAACTACAATTATATGTTAAAAAAAGTTGGAAAGAAAACAATTTAAAAAAGTTAGTTATGAAACCCGAAACCCGAACCATCGTTAAATCTTTATATGTGATTTTCTTAATCGTGAATTATAGATCGAATTGTATAGATCTCAATCGACCAAAGTTAGAACAACTTTGCTTTGATTTAATAAGCTATATCAGTTCATCTCTATCTCAAATAAAAAAAGCAAGGTGTCAATAATCTAGTCATATGATATAACAAGCCACTATTAACAAGTAGGGAGTGTGGGTGCAAGTACAAAGGCAGCTATAGTTCTTATCATGTGTGCACTTGCTTGATAGGACAAATATTGATGTCCAAACGAAACACATCTACTGTCATTTTTTGGAAACCCATTATCCACCCTTTCGCCTTTATTCAACGTTAACATGCCTTCTTTTACTCATTAAATAATAATAATAATAATAATAATAATAATAATAATAATAATAATAATAATAATAATAATAATAATAATAATAATAAATAATAATAAAAAAATAATCAAAGGTAAAAATTACAGTTATGACATTGTTTTGATATTTTGATATTTTGAAGTTTCTAATGACTAAAACTTAGTAATTTCATTGAAACAATTATAAAACTTATTACTGTTTAGTACTATGTTAACATCTCAAGTGAAGCATCATGTACAAATTACATCTTTTTATACAAGGTTTTCTAATGACTAAAACTTCGTGATTTAAGGAACAAACCAAGTTGTACATAACATTCTCATGCAATTTTGCGATTCAGACACTTGACAATCTTTTAGCTCCACTCACACGTTCGTAGGCATGGCCTCTATTGTTCATGTAATTAAATGGTAAAATTTTAAGAGTGTGTAAATTTGTATTGCTTGGATCACTCGTGGTTGCATAACTTTAGAGTGTCAAAATTTCTTAGTTTCACAAGAACTCTGACGTTCTCTAAACTCCTCTGTAGAATTGTTATAAGCTATTCCGGTTGTTCATGGTAGTCCTTGCTTGAATTGTTTCATGACTTATTCATCGGATTCAATGTATCACATGTTTCATTTCTAGTTTATGGATGATTTGTATAAATCCCTATACTGTTTTGAAAGTCCCTTTGCAGATCTGCTACTTTTGTTAAAATGTATACAGTTATCAAAACATTATATATGTACTAGTCATTATTGATTGGATTTGACATTGTGGAGGTCATATAGTTAGGTACATATGGTTTGAGAAAAGAATTGTCATAAAAATGTTGGAACATGGTTTCTGTAACATTCAAAAAGTATATGATAACACACTAGAATTGTAGTCTTGGACATTGATTGCTATCACATGAACAGAACAATCAGTCAGAAATGTGTAGGAAGATCACCATTCCAACCAATTAAATGGATGGCCCAAACCAGCAGTTGACATGTGCACCATAATTGTACTTCCTAGACCTGGACCCGCATAATGGGCAGCAAGCGGTTAACCATGGTTCAGGTTCAGCCTTGGCCCGACCAGACCACCTGATGGAAAGTAAGCAATCAAGTTTCCCAACATCGTCAGTTAGCAAGGGTTGCATCACATCATCAATGAATATTAGAAAGTAATATTGTGATGCTAGATCTTTATGGACATTGTGTGCTTGGGCAAATATATTGTTTTTAAACACTTCACACAAAACATCTGTCTTCGCATTATTTACTTTGTGCGTGTAGCAAAGTGGCGTGAAGCCCCATCAATCAAAATTAACGTATAGGCCAAGGAGATCATGATTCAACCATCACAAACAAGAACAATACTTAAAAAAAGAAACGTATATATATTGTCACATATATGTATTCAATTGATTGAACAACCCTTGATAAGCCATATATATTGCCAATGATGATGAACATACGCGTCGATTTATTGTAATCAACACAGGCCTACAAACATATTAGAATGGTTTCTAAGTGTCGAATCCATGGCGTAAACGGCTTGGCGTTACTAACCTTAGACTCAGCGGCTTCGGTTCAGATTCGTCCTCTCGTCGTCATGGTGACGGTTCCTCTTGCGGGGCATCGGGTCTCGGACTACAGCCACACGAAAATCTGGTTAGAGGGCCCGAGAGGGTTTACCCCGAGGACACTCCGACGCTCAAGTCAGTATCTTGTTTGGAGAAGATAATTATAAGTGCAAGTAAAATGTATATTTTTAAGAGAGGAAGTAGAAGGGCAAGAGTTGTGAAGGAGATGGAAGAGAGGGTAACCTTTGATTGGGGAGATGTAGTCTTCCTTTTCTTAGGAGGAGGAGCTCTTCCTATAACAACACACTTGGGCCATAATCCTAATGGGCTGGCCCAAGAATGGGCTTAATGGCCCACTCAAACCAATCTAAACATACCGAGAAAGAGCCAAGTGGGCTCGAGCCCAGTCATTAATCTACGGTGGAGGTATCCACACACCCCCTCAAAAGTATCTACGCACCCCTAACCCTAAATGACCCTCATTGCCCAATACGCCTCAAACTGGCCCCACCCATATGCCCCTCATTGCCCAATACGTTTAAAAAGTATTTACACACCCCCTACCATCTAATTAATGCCAATCATTGGGTGTCAGCCAATGATTACCAATGATTGGGGTGTAAGGAACTTTATTTTGATAGGGTATTTGTATGGGAAGTTGTGAAATATTAAGAAAATTAATTTTTTTTTTTCTAAAATGTTGTTATAAAATATTGTGTTAGTATTATAAAAACTTTATATTTTTATGAAATAAATTGTGAATATTTTTAATAAAAAAATGTGCATATGTTTTTTTATTAAGTATTATTATTAAAAACTTCATATTTTTATGAAATGAATTGTGTATATTATAAAATGCCAATTTTTTATAAGTATTATTAAATGTCAATTTTTTTTTTATAAAACGAATTGTATATATCATAACAAAGTTTTTTATTTATGAATTATTATTATTATTATTATTTCTATAATTGTCAAATACGAACGTAGATCGGCGTTCTAGTTCATGAATCTGAAATACGAACGTAGTTTCTCCATAACTATTACGCTACCACCACCGTCAAAACACCGACTTTTGATATCCTCTTAATAAAAAAAATACAATTTAGCATTAGACTCGGCATTCGAAAATATATTGTAAAAAAAACAAAACACCACCACAGCCGACCCACCACCACCACCACAGCCGACCCACCACCATCACCACCACCACCACCACAGTCGACACACCACCACCACCACTGCCACCAACATAGCCGACCCACCACTACCCTAGCCAACCCACCACCACCAGAACCACCCCAGCCGGCCCACCACCACCATAGCCGGCCCACCACCACCACCACCATAGCCGACCCACCACCACCACCCCAGCCGACCCACCACCACCACCATAGCCGACCCACCACCACCACCCCAGCCGACCCACCACCACCACCCCAGCCGGCACACAACCACCACCACCACCATAGCCGACCCACCACCACCACAACCTACCCACCACAACCTACCCACCACAACCCCAACCCCAACACCACCACAAACGGCCAAAATAAAACCACAAAAAGAAAAGAAACTGAAGTTCAATGAGACCCGTATAGGTCGATGAGACGCGTGTGGAAGTGGTGTGTCATAAATGTCATGTCAACTTTTCAGAAAAAGTAGATGTATATGGATCTCATCTGGCTATACGAGGCATATCGGCTGAAAAGTTGTCATAAATGTCATGTCAACTAATACTACTACTATTACTGCTGCTGCTGCTACCGCTACTGCTACCGCCACTGCTACCGCCACTGCTACCGCCCACCGCTACCGCCACCGCTACCGCCCACCGCTACCGCCCACCGCGACCGCCCACCGCGACCGCCCACCGCGACCGCCCACCGCCCACTGCCACCGCCACCGCCACCACCACCAATAAAAATAATAATAAATAATAATAAATAATAATAATAATAATAATAATAACAAAAATAATAATAAACAACAACAACAACAACAACAACAACAACAACAACAACAACAACAACAACAACAACAACAACAACAACAACAACAACAACAACAACAACAACAACAACAACAACAACAACAACAACAACAACAACAACAACAACAACAACAACAACAACAACAACAACAACAACAACAACAACAACAACAACAACAACAACAACAACAACAACAACAACAACAACAACAACAACAACAACAAC